>NC_041388.1:90882252-90898948 GCF_002162155.2 Triticum dicoccoides
CGCCTGCTGCTGCCGCTGCCGCGCCCCGCCGCCGATTCCCGCTGCAGCCGCCGCCCGTGCTGCCAAGCCGCACTGCCGCCCAAGCCCTACCCCATCGTTCACCGGATCCCGCCGTTGCCGACGGCGACCTTTCCCCGGTTAACCGATAAAAACCCGAACTGGTTTTTCCCTTGGTTTTTTTCTCTGGTTTACTTTTTAGTGTTTTTTCTCGGTTTTCCAGTTGGATCTAAATTGCGGACGTTCGTCCGTAAAGACTGATGATGCTATGTACCTAGGGTAGGGTCATGGATCTGTCCAAGATACCCTCCCTAAGGACATCTCTAAAAGAACTAGAAGCATTCGAAGAAAAATCATCATCCACTCGACCATGAAGCTATGTTCCACTCGACAGTCTTGAAGACACTCGACCGTATGGACAATCACTCGACTACCAGAAGATCTAAAGCCACTCCACTCTGCAACGGTCAGGAATTAAGTCATAGCTTTAATGTTCATTATGTATCTTTATTGCAGGCGTTACCAGTAATGTCCCCATCTTTATGTACCTTAAACCCTTTGTAGCTGAGGGCAGGAGGGGTCTGGCAAACTCTATATAAGACACCCCCCTCCTCAGGGACAAGGGTTCACACCCCCTGTAACACACACACATATAATCCAGTCGACCGCCTCCGGGCTCCGAGACGTAGGGCTGTTACTTCCTCCGAGAAGGGCCTGAACTCGTAAAACTCGCGTGTACAACTCCTCCATAACTAGGATCTTGCCTCTACATCCCTACCCCCATTCTACTTTCAGACTTAGAACCACGACAGTTGGCGCCCACCGTGGGGCAGGTGTCTTAGCGACTTGTTGGAGAAGTTGTGATTTTTCTGATCCCCATCAACATGGTTTCAGGCGGAGGTTTGGCCAAGGGCAACGAGATCCGTCTCGGTGCGCTTGTATTCATCGCCGACGACTTCGCTTGTCTCCAGGAAGCGCCACTCGACGTTGAGGTGCTCCCCGTCCGCGGGGCAACGCACTTTCGCGCGTGCGTCCGTGGCGTCCTCCTACGACAGCCGTCGACTCAGTATTGGTCGGCTCCCGTGCCGACCTCCCCCCTGCAGCCTGCCGGGGCAAACGTTCCGGTCGGTTGAGGCTTCAGCGGTGGGTGGTGCATGTGGTGGCTAGCCAATCGGCCACCCCCCAGGTCGCGGCAATCGAGCCCGACGAAACTCTCTACGGCATGTTCGACTGGCTTCATAGAGACTGCATCCGAGTGCGACAGCAGTGACCCCGCGGCAGAAGTTTTGATGGTCAATGGACCACATAGTCCTCCTGGCTTCACCCGTGAGGACGGAGGCGATGGTGGCGGCGATCTGTAGCGTGTCCATGAAGAGTACCAACCCGAACACCTCTGAGGGAGTCCTGGATTAGGGGGTATCCGGACAGCCGGATTATATCCTTTTGCCGGACTGTTGGACTATGAAGATACAAGATTGAAGACTTCGTCCCGTGTCCGGATAGGACGATACTTGGCGTGGAAGGCAAGCTAGGCAATACGGATATGTATATCTCCTCCTTTGTAACCGACCTTGTGTAACCCTAGCCCTCTTCGGTGTCTATATAAACCGGAGGGTTCTAGTCCGTAGGACAACATACAATCATACCATAGGCTAGCTTCTAGGGTTTAGCCTCTCCGATCTCGTGGTAGATCAACTCTTGTAATACTCATATCATCAAGAATAAATCAAGAAGGACGTAGGGTTTTACCTCCATCAAGAGGGCCCGAACCTGGGTAAAACATCATGTTCCCTGCCTCCTGTTACCATCCGCCTTAAACGCACAGTTCGGGACCCCCTACCCGAGATTCGCCGGTTTTGACACCAACATTGGTGCTTTCATTGAGAGTTCCTCTGTGTCGTCGCTGTCAAGCTTGATGGCTCCTACGATCATTGATAGCAATGCAGTCCAGGGTGAGACTTTTCTCTCCGGACAGATCTTTGTGTTCGGCGGCTTTGCACTGCGGGCCAACTCACTTGGCCATCTGGAGCAGATCGAAAGTTATGCCCCTGGCCACCAGGTCAGGTTTGGAAGCTTAAACTACACGGACGATATCCACGGAGACTTGATCTTCGACGGATTCGAGCCCCTGCCTTGTGCGCCACGCGGTCACGATGAGTACGATTTAGCTCTACCATCGGACCATATGCAGGAGATCGCACCGGCAGCCGCTCCGAGCCTCAATTCGGAGCCAGTTGCGCCATCCATGGACGGGTGGATAGATCCCGTCACGGAGGGCGTATCCTCAGCGGCGATCGAGCCGAATATCGACCTTACCCTTCACGAGAGCCGTGTTGCCAAACTGCCGGATCCTTCTCCAGCTACGGACTCCGAACCACCTGCGCCCGTTCCTATCGAATCCGATTGGGCACCGATCATGGAGTTTACCTCCGCGGATATTTTTCAGCACTCGCCCTTCGGCGACATACTAAACTCATTAAGGTCTCTCTCCTTGTCAGGAGGATCCTGGCCGAACTATGTCCACCAGGATTGGTATGCGGATGACGAAGAAATTCGCCGCCCACCCACCACCCACTTAGTAGCCACTGTCGACGACTTAACCGACATGCTCGACTTCGACTCCGAAGACATCGACAGTATGGACGACGATGCGGGAGATGAAGAGGAACCACTGCCCACAGGGCACTGGACAACCACCTCATCATACGATATATACATGGTGGACACACCCAAAGAAGGCAATGGCGACGAGACAACGGAGGGTGACCCCTCCAAGAAGCAACCCAAGCGCCGGCGTCAGTGGCGCTGCTCTAAGTCCCGCCAAGGCAAAAGCGGTGATACCGGCACAGGAGATAATAGCACTCCGGACAGTGCCGAAGATGGCAACAATCCCCTCCAGCAAGATTTAGAGCAGGAGTATGGAGAAGCCAGCCCTCCAGAGAGAGCAGCAGATGGAGAGGCGGAGGATGATAATTACATGCCTCCCTCCGAAGACGATTCAAGCCTCGACGATGACGATTTCGTCGTGCCAGAGGATCTCGTCGAACAAGAGCGCTTCAAGTGCCGGCTTATAGCCACGGCAAATAGCCTTAAGAAAAAGCAGCAGCAGCTTCAAGCTGATAAAGATTCGCTAGCTGACAAATGGACTGAAGTCCTGGAGGTTGAGGAATATAAACTCGAATGCCCCTCCAAGAGTTACCCAAAGTGCAGGTTGCTACCCCGATTGGAGGAGGAAGCACCGAAACCTACATCCCCGCCGTATGACGCGGCTGATCGGCCACCTCGTGGCCGCGACAGAGAGGCATTCCAGCCAAAAGCTCAGCCCACACCCCGACGCCATTCAAATAAAAAGGCATGGGGAAATACGCCAGACCTGCGAGACATATTGGAGGACAAAGCAAAACATGAAAGATCGATCTACGGATCACGAGGGTGCGCCACTACACGAGACGATAATCGTCACGCCGGATACAGTAAAAGTAAGTTCGGCCGGGCCGAACACAGCGGGCAAGACCCATTCGAGCTGCGTCGCGACATAGCCTAGTATAGAGGCGCCGTACACCCCTTATGCTTCACAGATGAAGTAATGGATCATCAAATCCCAGAGGGTTTCAAACCCGTACATATAGAATCATACGACGGCACAACAGATCCTGCAATATGGATCGAGGATTTCCTCCTGCACATCCACATGGCCCGCAGTGATGACCTACACACCATCAACTACCTCCCACTCAAACTCAAAGTACCAGCTCGACATTGGCTTAACAGCTTGCCAGCAGAGTCCATTGGCTGTTGGGAAGATCTGGAAGCCGCATTCCTCGACAACTTTCAGGGCACTTATGTGCGACCACCAGATGCCGATGACTTGAGCCACATAATTCAGCAGCCAGAGGAATCGGCCAGGCAATTCTGGACACGGTTCCTAACAAAGAAAAATCAAATTGTCGACTGTCCAGATGCAGAGGCCCTATCAGCTTTTAAGCACAACATCCGCGACGAGTGGCTCACCCAGTACCTTGGTCAGGAAAAGCCGAAATATATGGCAGCCCTCACGACACTCATGACCCGCTTTTGTGCGGGAGAAGACAGTTGGCTGGCTCGCAGCAATAACATATCAAAGAACCATGGTACTTCGGACACGAGGGAAGGCAATGGTAGGTCACGTCACAACAAACATAAGCGCCGCATTAACAACGACAATACCGAGGACACGACAGTTAATGCCGGATTCAAAGGCTCTAAACCCGGTCAGCGGAAAAAGCCATTCAAAAGAAGCACTCCGGGCCTGTCCAGTTTGGACCGTATACTCGATCGCTCATGCCAAATACACGGAACCCCCGACAAGCCAGCCAACCACACCAACAGGGACTGTTGGGTGTTCAAGCAGTCCGGCAAGATAAATGCCGAAAACAAAGATAAGGGGTCACATAGCGATGAAGAGGAGGAGCCCCGGCAGCCGAACACCGGAGGACAGAAGAGGTTCCCCCCACAAGTGCGGACGGTGAACATGATATACGCAACCCACATCCCCAAGAGGGAGCGGAAGCGTGCGCTCGGGGATGTATATGCGTTGGAGCCAGTTGCCCCAAAGTTCAACCCATGGTCTTCCTGCCCGATCACCTCCGACCGGAGGGACCACCCCACTAGTATCCGTCATGGAGGATTCGCCGCATTGGTCTTAGACCCAATCATTGACGGATTTCACCTCACTCGAGTCCTTATGGATGGCGGTAGCAGCCTGAACCTGCTTTATCAGGACACAATGCGCAAAATGGGTACAGACCCCTCAAGGATCAAACCCACAAAAACGACCTTTAAAGTTGTCATACCAGGTGTAGAGGCCCATTGCATAGGCTCAGTCACACTGGAAGTGGTCTTCGGATCCCCGGATAACTTCCGAAGCGAAGAGTTAATCTTCGACATAGTCCCGTTCCGCAGTGGCTACCATGCACTGCTCGGGCGAACCGCATTTGCGAGATTCAATGTGGTACCTCATTATGCATATCTCAAGCTCAAGATGCCAGGACCTCAGGGGGTCATAACAGTCAATGGAAACACAGAGCGCTCTCTCCGTATGGAGGAGCACACTGCAGCCCTCGCAGCAGAAGCGCAAAGTAGCCTCTTAAGGCAATCCACTGGTTCGGCGATTAAGGACCCGGACACCTTCAAGTGCGCCCGGAGTAATTAGCAACTGGACCACCTGGCACGTTCCGAGCTCGCATAGCAATGCGGCCCCCACCCCGGTCCCAGCCAAACAGCGAAATCCGTGCCACACGTACATAATTACGCTTTAAAAATACCATGGGTACATGTGGGGAGGAGGGCACGACTACGGCACACCCCAAGACACGACTTAAACTACACTAGGGGCTTCCCGCTTTGTTATTTTTCTCTTTCAGGACTTTAATCTCTGGAAACCCTGTCTGGCAGCACGATTGCCGAACACATGATGCAGCAACCAAGGAGGCAGAAAGCTACATCACACCACGGAACTCCCAGGTGGATTACGATAACGAGTGAAATATTTTCTTTAATACTATTCCTCAGCTTGCCCTTGGAAGGGACATGTCAAAAGTCCTACTTTTTGCTTATCGCACTACTTGTATCATTCTGCTTTAACACACCTTTTTGAATAAACAATGCATAGCATTAAGACTATTATTGCATTATTCCTTTCTATATATATATATATATATGTTCATTCATGACATCTAGCACCCGTACACTCTGGTACGGCCAATACGCTAGGGGCTTAAGCATACCCCATAATAGGCGTGAGAAGTCCGAACACTTTCGACAGTGCGGCACCCCGAACTTATAGCATTATATGCATCAGCTCCGAATCATGCCTTGGGTCAATAGTTGGGTTTGCCCGGCTCCCATGTTTTGGTACCTTACGTTCCGCTATATCGGCTAAGGTAGCACTGGGAGAACAACTACGATTGTGCCCCGGTTCTACCGGGCTAAGCACCTCAGTAGAGAAAGCTAAAACTGACTATCATGATAAGGCAAGAGACTGGTCGCTGTTCGACAGGTTTCAAGTCCCTAAAGACTTATGCCTCTTAGAGCGAGGAGTCAGCCCTGTCCGGCTTAAGGCGTGTATCGCGCCCCGAATTCGGCCCTCCGAATACTAGGGGCTTCACCAAAATTTAAAGTTATAGAATTCTATGGCTAAGTGAGAGTGATAACGCATTATAGTCCGATTGCCTTGTTCGTTGTGCTGAGCACCTCCCTCTAAGGACCCAACAATGGGAACAAGAGTGCTCAGGTTTATCTCGAACACCCCAGCACTTGTGGCGTGGGGGCAGAAGCTGACAACTAGCCATCTCTCAGATTTGATAAACAGCCGAACAGAAGGCAATATTTTAAATTCAAACAAGCGTTGCATAGCGCATATGAACAAGTTTTCACAATACATGATTACATGAGCAAGTTTACTCAAATATTACATCTTTCGCACACTCATCCGCTACAAGACTGGCACCCTTCCGGACACCCTCATAATACATCTCGGGGTGGCGATGGTCCTTGCCCTGCGGCGGCCCTTCCTTGACTAGCTTCACGGCGTCCATCTTGGCCCAGTGCACCTTCGCACGGGCGAAAGCCCGGCGTGCACCTTCGATGCAGACGGACCGCTTGATGACTTCCAGCCGTGGGCAAGCATCCACAAGCTGCCTCACCAGGCCAAAGTAGCTGTTGGGAAGGGCATCACCAGGCCACATCCGGACTATAAAGCCCTTCATGGCCTGTTCAGCTGCCTTGCGCAGCTCAACCAGTTGCTTCAGTTGGTCGCTCAGAGGCTTCGGGTGTTCGGTCTCAGTATACTGAGACTAGAACATCTTCTCCGTTGAGCTTCCCTCCTCGGCCTGGTAAAACTGTACGGCATCCGACACGCTGCGGGGCAAATCTGCGAATGCTCCTGGAGAGCTCCGGATTCGGGTAAGTAACAAGTAATTTACTTTCACATGCTTGCTTTGAATATAGAATGCCTTACCCGCTGCTATCTTCTTCATTGCATCAATCTCCTGGAGAGCCTTTTGGGCTTCAGCCTTGGCACTCTTTGCACTCTCAAGGGCCGCGGCAAGCTCGGGCTCTCGCGTCTTCAAGTCAAGCTCCAACGCCTCGTGCTTCAACACGAGAGCGTGGAGCTCTTGCTGCACCCCGCCCACCTGTGCCTCTTGTTTTTCCTGCTCGGTGCGCTCCTGGGCCGCTTTGTTTTCGGCCTCGTATAGCGCTTGCTTAAGGGTCGCCACCTCGGTCGTGGCCCCTGGCAAATTTACGATGATCCTGTCATTTTGCAATCGCATTCTTTTTATATATATCCATAGACCAGGTACTACTTACCTTTGTTCTCCTCGGGCTGCCTCTTGGCAAGGCCGAGCTCTTCCTTGGACCCTTCGAGGTCCTGCTTCAGTGTGGCGACCTCCGCAGTTAGTGCGGCAGAGGCCAACAGTGAAGCCTGCATACGCATATAGACATACTTATATTAGAGTCCTGCGATATTGTTTGATCCTCTATTCGGCTTTTCTTTGTGAACACCAAACAGAGCATCAGGGGCTACTGTCTATGCGGTAATATTTTTCCTATATTTCAAATACTTACCTCAAAGCCTGTTAGAAGGCTAGCACATGCTTCAGTTAGTCCGCTCTTGGCGGACTGAACCTTCTGGATCACCACACTCATAATAGTGCGGTGCTCTTCATCGATGGAAGCGCTGCGAAGCGCTCCCAGCAGATTGTTCGGTGCCCCTGGATGGGCAGAGGTCACCGGCACAGGCATCTTGCCCCTTTTGGAAGGAGGCCGCCTGCCGGAGTACGGAACCACTGGAGGTTCTGGCGAGGTGTTCGGCTGAGGGCCGAACTCGGAGCCCTCGGGAGCCTTACTCCCTTTGCTCCTGGAGTCCGGAAGGTCGCCTTGAGGCGCCTCCGGGATTGTCTCCCCTTGACCCTGTGCCTCTTGAAACAATACCTTGGCATTGTCCGTAGGGCACGGGGAGGTGGCGGTCGGAAGTGGATCGCTATCCATATCCGACGAGTCTAAGGAGCCACTCGACGAAGATACGTCGATACGGGCTTGGGGCGGTCTTCATAATAATATTCGGCGTTAGGGGACGCAGTGCGACGAAGGTATGCTATGAGTTACTCTGGCATCCGAATACTTACGACTTCGCTAGGGGCTTGGCCCTGAGCAGCCACTCGTCTTCGCCTTCGGCGACGGTGGTGGAGTAGTCCAGAAGGAGGGTCCTCCCCTTCTTGGACCCTTTGGCCCCCCGGTCGGGGAGGCCTTCCTTTTCTTGTCTCCCCCGACTGAAGGGGGAGCATCTTCATCTTCCTCCTCGTCTTCGGGGAGGAGTGCGTCGCGGAGTTATCGGACGATGAGTCCGATAACACCTGGCGTCGGGAACTCTTTCGGGTTCCCTTGGCCTTCTTGGTCTTCTCCGGCACCTTGTAAGGAGCCGGAGTCAACATCTCCGTCAGGAGAGCGTCCGCAATGTCTTCGGGCAGAGGGGCCGGACAGTTAATCTGCCCTGACGTCTCCACCCAGTCCAGTCAAAGGCATGGAGCTCAGACGCCGCACATGGTTAAGCTAGGGGAAATAAATATCCTACCGGATGTATAGAACTCACCGAATGCTCTAGGTGCTTCGCGCTTAGCCCATGGTCCTCGGTGAGAGAGGGAGGGACCTCGACACCCTTGAACAGCACCCTCCAGACGTCCTTGTGCGTCGTGTCGAAGAGCTCGCTCAAAGTCCGGTGCTGGGCCGGGTCGAACTCCCACAAGTTGAAATCCCGTTGTTTACACGGGAGGATCCGGCGGATGAGCATGACCTGGACTATGTTGACAAGATTGAGCTTCTTGCTTGCCATATTCCGGATACATTTCTGGAGTCCGTCCAGCTCCACCGATGAACCCCAGGATAGGCCGTTCTCTTTCCAGGAGGTGAGCCGCGTGGGGATTCCAGATCGAAACTCGGGGGCCGCCACCCAGTTGGGGTCGCGCGGCTCGGTAATGTAGAACCACGTCGATTGCCACCCTTTATGGTCTCCACGAAGGAGAGTTCAAGCCATATAACATTGGGCATCTTGCCCACCATGGCTCCACCGCATTCTGCTTGTTGGCCTCCCACCACCTTCGGCTTGATATTGAAGGTCTTCAGCCACAGGCCGAAGTGGGGCCGGATGCAGAGGAAAGCCTCACACACGACGATGAACGCCGAAATGTCGAGGATGAAGTTCGGGGCTAGATCATGAAAGTCCAGCCCGTAGTAGAACATAAGACCACGGACGAATGGATGGATGGGAAACCCCAGTCCGCGGAGGAAGTGGTGGAGGAAAACTACCCTCTCGTGAGGTTTCGGGGTAGGAACAATCTGCCCCGCAGTGGGCAGCCGATGCATGATATTCGCGGCTAAGTATCCGGCTCCGTGCAACTTCTTGATGTGTCCCTCCGTAACGGAGGAAGCCATCCATTCGCCTCCCGCTCCGGACATGTTTGGAGAAGGTTGAGGGGAAGGATATGGACTTGGGCATTGGAGCTCAAGTGTGCAAGAATGGATGAGCAAGGAGGAAGAAGGCATGGGTAGAAAAAGGATAAACCTTATCCCTTTATAAAGGCGGTCAAAACTATGCGCCCCCACTAGCCTGGTAAAACTCGCTTATCCTCCAAGCGCCGTAATTGATGGCGCGGTTGGGTTACCCACACCCTTTGATGAGAATCCTATAATAAGGGGGACACGATCTCTGCTTTGACAAGACGTGTCAAGAAACTGCCTCGCGTTATGTGCGGGGCTAGTTAAAGGAAACGGTTCGAATAATCACTGGGCCATGGCATAATGTCATGTTGCCAAAACATGTCGGCAGATTAGATTTGTGGAAATATTATTCTCTCTATGATGGTATGTGGAACTTATTTTGCAGGGTTGGACACTATCCTTGTATTCAAATTTTTCCGTGGTGTATTCGGAGGAGGAACCCGCCTTGCAATGCCGAAGACAACACTGCGCGCCGGAATCATCGTCATTGAAGCCTGGTTCAGGGGCTACTGAGTGAGTCCTGGATTAGGGGGTATCCGGACAGCCGGATTATATCCTTTTGCCGGACTGTTGGACTATGAAGATACAAGATTGAAGACTTCGTCCCGTGTCCGGATAGGACTCTACTTGGTGTGGAAGGCAAGCTAGGCAATACGGATATGTATATCTCCTCCTTTGTAACTGACCTTGTGTAACCCTAGCCCCCTCCGGTGTCTATATAAACCGGAGGGTTCTAGTTCGTAGGATAACATACAATCATACCATAGGCTAGCTTCTAGGGTTTAGCCTCTCCGATCTCATGGTAGATCAACTCTTGTAATACTCATATCATCAAGAATAAATCAAGCAGGACGTAGGGTTTTACCTCCATCAAGAGGGCCCGAACCTGGATAAAACATCATGTTCCCTGCCTCCTGTTACCATCCGCCTTAGACGCACAGTTCGGGACCCCCTACCCGAGATCCGCCAGTTTTGACACCGACACCCTCTCTTCACAAAGGAGGGAGAAACTTCGCCGCCGGAACATGGATGCACTTCACACTCCTATCATTGGAGAAACCCCCGAGGCTCAGGCCTTGCAGGAGGCGCGCCTAGCCAACTTGGCTGAGCGCACTCGACTGGAGAACCTCTAGCGCGCACTCGACGAGCGTGCTCGACAGCGTATCCCCGAGTCCAGTCGACGCCAACTTTTTCCGCCTCCAACTCAGGTATACCGAACTCCAATCCAGAATCTCGCAGCTGCAGCCTGAATAGCGGAGTCAATCCAACCTTCCCAGTCAGAAGCTGGTCGAGGTCTGGTGTAGATCCGGGCTTTGCTCCATGTGGCGGGAGAGCAGAATACAATAGTATCTCAGTCGCAAAATAGGATCCATAGCAGATCCGTGGTTGCAGACACAGTCCAGTTGGTTCATAGCCCGAGATCGCCCCCGAGGCGTGAAGAACGTGAGGACCGGCGAGATCAGTACAAAAACCATGAGCAGTATGATCACCGACTCAATCAAGATGATCATCGTCGAGTGCCCACACTTCCCCCAAGGAGTGGGTCATACGTGCCTCGACAGCATGATGACAGACGTCCTCACAGTGGTGGGCGAAGGATTCCAGTCGACCCCAAGGAACCAGGCTTTGATACGAGATCTATTCTCATTCAGGGTCTTGTCGACAGAAACAGAGCTCACAAAGAAGGCCAACCCAGAGATTTTCCAACCAGCAACAGAGTGCATGTCTCAGGCCCAGAGTGCTTCAGCAGAGCCATCAGGGCTACGGTGATTCCTCCCAACTTCAGGTTGGTGACTGGAGTCAGTAAGTTCACTGGTAAGTCCAAGCCTGACACTTGGCTTGAGGATTACCGAGTGGCTATATAGATTGGTGGTGGCAACGATGAAGTGGCCATGAAGCATCTTCCTTTCATGCTAGAGGGCTCGGCCAGGGCGTGGCTGAATCAGTTAGCTCCTGGTAGTATTTATACTTGGGAATATCTTGCTCGAGTATTTGTCAGAACATTTGAAGGTACTTGCAAGCGGCCAGCAGGGTTGATAGAATTACAGTGTTGCATTCAGAAACCGAATGAAACTTTGAGGGATTATATCCAGAGATGGATCACGTTGCACCACACAGTGGAGAATGTGTCAGATTACCAAGCAATTTGTGCCTTCAAATAAGGCGTTAAGTATCGGGAGTTGAATCTGAAATTCGGCCAGACAGGAGATATGACTCTGACTCGGATGATGGAGATTGCCACCAAGTAGGCCAATGGTGAAGAAGAAGACCGACTCCGGAGTGGCAAGCACAAAACAGTGGCCCACAAAACCGGAGGAGGGAACTCCGGTCGGAAGCAGAAGCGCAAAGCCGAGCCAGCTGTTCCTGGAGAAACCTTGGCCATAACTCAAGGGAAGTTCAAGGGGAAACCCAAAGGACCGTGGAACCCCAAGAAAGTAAAAGATCAAGATGGAAATGATGTGCTAGATTTACCATGCCACATTCACACCCAAAAAGATGAAGATGGTAATTTCATTTACCCAAAGCATACCACTCGACAGTGTCGACTCCTAAGCAATTCCGAGAGAAACAACCCAAGGAAAAGGAGAAGGAAACAGACAAAGTTGAGGATGAGGAAGAGGACGATGATGGTTACCCCCACGTCAATTTCACTCTGATGATTTTCCCTGATGTTGAGAGTAAGAGTCGACTGAAAGTCATCAACAGAGAAGTAAACATGGTCGCCCCGGTGACACGCAGTTATTTGAAGTGGTCTCAGACTACCATTACATTCGACCAGTCCGATCACCCAGCGCACATAGCCACCCCTGGGAGGCAAGCGTTGGTGGTCGACCCAGTAGTCGAAGGCACCCAATTGACTAAGGCTCTGATGGATGGTGTCAGTGGCCTGAATATACTATATGCAGAGACGTTGAAAGGAATGGGCACTCTGATGTCCAGACTCAGTGAAAGCAATATGAGTTTCCATGGAGTCATTCCTGGCAAGAAGGCTGCATCACTCGGCCAGATCGCCCTTGATGTAGTGTTCGGAAATTCCAAGAATTACCGCAAAGAAAAGTTGACATTTGAAGTTGTGGATTTCCAGAGTGCTTATCATGCTATTCTGGGCAGGCCAGCTTATGCATGTTTTATGGATCGACCATGTTACGTGTACCTCAAATTGAAGATGCCTGGTCCCAAAGGGGTGATCACTATCACTGGCAATCGGAAGAAGACAGAAGAGTGCTTCCAAAAGGGCTCAAAGATGGCCGATGCACAGATGGCAGTAGTGGAATTGCAGGAATATCAAAAAAATGCAGATCCAGTGATTTGTTGCGAGCTAAGAAGCCTGCCACGGATTCAGCATTCCAGTCGTCTGGTGAAACAAAGTCGATTCACATTGACCCGACGGATCCCAATGCTACTCCGACTCACATTTCAACAAAACTCAACTCCAAATAGGAAGAAGCGCTCATCCAGTTCCTCCGTGCTAACTGGGACATCTTTGCATGGAAACCTTCTGACATGCCAGGTGTTCCCAGGGGACTGGCTGAGCATCGTTTGTGAGTCGACCCAAAAGTGAAACCAGTCAAAGAACATCTTCGACGGTCCGCCGTACAGAAGAGGAAGGCAATCGGTGAAGAAGTGGCTCGACTTCTAGCAGCGGAGTTTATCCGAGAAATTTACCACTCCGAGTGGTTAGCTAATGTTGTCGTGGTACCAAAGAAGGACGACTCACTTTGCATGTGCATTGACTTCAAACATATCAACCGGGCCTGCCCAAAAGATCACTTTCCTCTCCCTCGCATCGACCAAATAGTCGACTCGACCGCGGGGTGTGAGCGTTTGTCCTTTTTGGACGCTTATTCCGGGTATCATCAGATCCGTCTGTATGGACCCGATGAGATAAAAATAGCTTTCATCACCCCATTTGGGTGCTTCTGTTATGTCACTATGCCATTCAGTTTGAAGAACGCCGGAGCCACATTCATGCGGATGATTCAGAAGTGTTTACTCACTCAGATCAGTCATAATGTGGAAGCATACATGGATGACATTGTGGTCAAGTAACGTAAAGGTTCCGACCTACTGGCTGACCTTGCTGAAACCTTTGCCAACCTCAGAAGGTATGATATCAAGCTTAATCCATCGAAATGCATGTTTGGAGTTCCAGGCGGAAAATTACTCGGTTTTCTCGTTTCCGAACGAGGGATCGACGCTAACCTAGAGAAAGTGGGTGCCATACTCTGGATGAAACGCCTTGTGTGTGTGCATCATGTCCAGACGCTTACTGGTTGTTTGGCCACCCTAAGTCGATTCATTTCTCGCCTCGGTGAAAAGGCACTGCCTCTTTACCGACTGATGAAGAAGTCAGATAAGTTAGAGTGGACTCCTGAAGCTGATGCAGCATTTGCAAAGCTCAAAGCCCCGCTTTCCACCCAGCCGGTGCTTGATGCTCCAATCAGCAAAGAGCCTTTACTGCTTTACATTGCATCCACTGGACAAGTCGTCAGTATAGTACTTACGGTCGAGCGGGAAGAAGAAGGAAAAGCCTACAAAGTTCAGCACCCAGTATACTATGTCTCTGAAGTTTTGACTCCATGAAAGCAAAGATACCCACATTATCAGAAGCTTGTTTATGGGATTTATATGATCACGAAGAAGGTTGCACATTACTTCTCTGATCACTCCATTACAGTCGTCAACGACGCTCCATTGTCAGAGATTCTGAACAACAGAGATGCAACTGGTCGAGTGGCAAAGTGGGTGATTGAACTCCTTCATTTAGATATCAAGTTTGAGGCAAAGAAAGCTATCAAGTCCCAAGCAGTAGCAGATTTCCTCACCGAGTGGATCGAACAACAACTGCCGACTCAAGTTCACTCGGAGCACTGGACCATGTTCTTTGACAGTTCCAAGATGCTGAATGGTTTCGGTGCTGGGGTGGTACTGGTGTCCTCCCAAGGAGACAAGCTCAAGTATGTCCTTCAGATTCACTTTGATTCCTCCAATAACGAAGCAGAATATGAAGCACTCTTGTATGGGTTGCGTATGGCCATCTCACTCGGCGTCCGTCGCCTCATGGTCTATGGCGACTCAGATTTGGTAGTCAATCAAGTGATGAAGGAGTGGGACGTCAGAAGCCCAGCCATAACTGGTTACTGCAACGCGGTGAGGAAGTTGGAAAAGAAGTTTGAGGGGTTAGAGCTCCGTCATATACCCCGACTGAAAAAATCAAGCAGCACATGATTTAGCAAAGATAGGCTCCAAGAGAGAAGCTATTCCCAGTAATGTGTTCCTGGAGCATATTCATGCATCTTTAGTTCAAGAAGATCCCTTCGCTGAAGAGCCCCCGCAGCCTAGGAGTGCCACAGATTCGACTGAAGTCGAGGTCCCAGCCATGGTCAACTTGATCATGGAGGTGTTGGTCATCACTCCCGACTGGACAGTGCCACACATTGCATATATCCTTAGGAAAGAGCTCCCAGAGGATGAAGAAGAGGCTCGACAGATCGTCCGCCGATCCTAGGCCTTTACTATAATAAGAGGACAACTGTTCAGAGAAAGTGCAACTAGGGTCAGCCACAAATGCATAACACCAGAAGAAGGCTGAGTGATCCTCCACGACATCCATTCGGGGACCTGCGGTCACCATGCGTCCTCTCGGACCATTGTGGCTAAAGCATACCGAGCTGAATTTTATTAGCCATGAGCAAATGAAATGGCGAAAGATATAGTCGACAGATGTGAAGGCTGCCAGTTCTACTCCAATATGTCGCACAAACCTGCATCAGCCCCGAAGACCATTCCACTCGTCTGGCCCTTTGCTGTTTGGGGATTGGACATGGTTGGTTCATTGAGGATTGGTAGGAGCGGCTTCACTCATGTGCTTGTAGCAGTCGACAAGTTTACCAAATGGATCGAAGCCAAGCCTATTAAGAATCTTGAAGCTAGTACTGCTGTCAGCTTCATCAGAGAGTTGATATTCAGATATGGGGTTCCGCATAGCATCATCACTGACAACGGATCGAACTTTGATTCTGATGAGTTCAGAACCTTCTGCGCCTCACAAGGCACACGAGTCGACTATGCTTCAGTCGCCCATCCCAGTCGAATGGACAAGCAGAAAGAGAAAATGGCCTGATTCTCAAAGGACTGAAACCCCGACTGATGCGAGATCTCAAGCACGCAGTGGGCGCCTGGGTTGATGAACTTCCATCAGTTCTCTAGGGATTGAGGACAACTCCCAATTGGTCAACTGGCCAAACTCCATTCTTCTTGGTCTATGGGGCTGAAGCTATTCTACCGAGTGACTTGCTTCATAACGCACCACGAGTTGAGCTCTTCTCTGAAGATGAAGCAGAACAAGCTCGGCAAGACGTAGTCGACCTCCTAGAGGAGGAAAGAGAGATGGCCTTGATCCGGTCGACCATTTATCAGCAAGACTTGCGTCGATTCCATGCTAGACACGTGAAGGGTCGAGCCTTTCAAGAGGGAGACTTGGTTCTTTGAGTGGATTAGCAGAAACCACACAAGCTTGCCCCAGCATGGGAAGGTCCCTTCATTGTCACCAGAGTGCTCCACAATGGAGCATACCACCTTTACAATGTTGAGCATAAGAAGGATGAGCCACGGGCTTGGAATGCGAAGCTGCTCTGCCCCTTTTCTACTTAAGTACTCGTTCGAATAAAATGTAATAAGAAATACCTTTGTAATTTCTCTATCAAAGACAAGAGCTTTACAGTGCTCTAGCACGATTGTTGTTGCTTTTATTTACGTCTGAAAACCCCAGTGGGTGACTTAGCTGCGAATCCGTTTCGCCTAAGTTCGAAAGAAAATCCTACTGAGTGGTTAGCAAGCCTCTCACTCGGGGGCTTAGCTACGAATCCGTTTCGCCTACGTTTTCAAAGTCCTACCGAGTGGTGAGCCAGCCTCCCACTCAGGGGCTTAGCTGCAGTCCAGTACTTGCCTAAGTTTGTAAAATCCTACCAGGTGGTGAGCCAGCCTCCCACTTGGGGGCTTAGCTGCAGTCCAGTACTCGCCTAAGTTTGTAAAATCCTACCGAGTGGTGAGCCAGCCTCCCACTCAGGGGCTTAGCTCCAGTCCAGTACTCGCCTAAGTTTGTAAAATCCTACCGAGTGGTGAGTCAGCCTCCCACTCGGGGGCTTAGCTGCAGTCCAGTACT
>NC_041388.1:90899409-91160594 GCF_002162155.2 Triticum dicoccoides
CTCGTGGTCTTAGATGTAGTCCAGTACTCGCCTAAGCTTAAAAAATCCTACCGAGTGGTGAGCAATCCTCCCACTCGGAGGCTTAGCTGCAGTCCAGTACTCGCCTAAGTTTAAAAAATCCTACCGAGTGGTGAGCAACCCTCCCACTCGGCGGCTTAGCTGCTGTCCAGTACTCGCCTAAGTTTGAAAATTCTATCGAGTGGTGAGCAATCCTCCCACTCGGAGGCTTAGCTGCAGTCCAGTACTCGCCTAAGGTTTAAAATCCACCCTTATTTGCAAGGACGACGAGGTGCTGGTCAACTACAACCTTCTCCTTTGGAGCTGCGCCACAAATACAACGTATGCTCCATCCCTAGCTCAAGGGCGACGAGGTGCAGATCGATCGCGGCCTTCTCCTTCGAGCTACACCACAAATACAACGTGCGATCCATCCTTGTCCGCAAGGACGATGAAGCGCAGGTCGACTGCAACTGTCTCCTTCAAGCTACGCCACAAATACAATGTGCGCTCCATCCTTGTCCACAAGGACGACAAGGCGCGGTTCGATTGAAGTCTCCATTTCAAGGCTGCATCTCAAACACGAAGGTCATTCCAAATAGGGAGCAGATTCCAAAAGCAATCGCAAGCATATTCAAAAGCAGTTCAGATAAATCCTAAAGTTCCAAGAGACAAATCAAAAGTATCCGAGCATCAAGCCCGAAGGAGTTTAATGGTTACAGCAACCACTCGGCATTCTGAGGCAAATTTAAGACAGGTTTAAATCTCATAGTTTGTTCACTCGGTAGGAGGAGGGCTGGCGGGTTCGACGAATTCGTCCAAGTCGATTCCATCTGCGATCCAAGTGGCAGCAGCGATGAAAGTCTCCATAAAGGACTGGAAGTCGTGCCTTTTGGTGTTGGCGACCTTGATTGCCGCCAGCTTATATTCGCGGGCTTCCTTGCAGTGGACTGTTACCAAGGACAACACCACGTCAGCACCACACCGGGCAGAGGACTTCTTCCACTCTTGCACTCGACCAGGCACCTCGTTAAGTCGAGTCATCAGAGATTCGAGGTCATTTTGAAGCGTCGCTCTTGGCCAGAGTGATGAGTCGATCCGTGAAACTGCCACCTTCAGATGAGCGGGATAACTTGTGACGCCGGCGACCCGGGATTCCAGTCGAAGCACATTCATGGCAGCCTCGTCGCCGACTGGAGAAACAATAGGGTCTAAACCCGTCTCGATCCATCCAGTCTCCTCGTCAAAGTTTTGGTAGAAT
Organism: Triticum dicoccoides; assembly: GCF_002162155.2. Classification (NCBI taxonomy): domain Eukaryota; kingdom Viridiplantae; phylum Streptophyta; class Magnoliopsida; order Poales; family Poaceae; genus Triticum; species Triticum dicoccoides. Next base: position 90,900,668 of record NC_041388.1, read on the forward strand.
TCTGCAGTCAAAGAGTTAGTGAGTCGACTGGACAGAACTAACTTGCAAGCAGTAAAGCAGTCGGATTAAAAGGAGTACCTTCCAGCATAAGATAGAGCTTCTTGGCAAGAGTTCTCAGATAAGCTTCCATGTCATTTCTCTTGCGAGTTAATGATTCTAGCTTCTCATTCAGGGCCATCTTATCCTTCTTGAGATGAGTTACCTCTCGGTTAGATTCAGTGAGAGAGGATTTCAGCTTGCTTACTTCTTCTTCCAGCACTCCGATCGAAGCCAGCTTCTGGTCTGCAAGGGCAGTCTTATCTTGAGCCTCCTTCTGCGCAGCTGCAAGGTCCAAGTCCTTCTTTTCCAGAGCCAACCTCATTTTCTCTGCAAAATAAGCAATCAGATCAAGCAAGAGATCGAACAAATATTTTAAAAGGACGATCGGCGTGAACAGTCGACAGGCAGTTACCTTCCATACCAGCAGCTTCATCTTGATCTTTCTTCAACTTTTGTTGGGCTAGCTCCAAGTCAAGGTTAAGTTGCCTCTGCTTCTCCTCAAATTCGGCGAACTTAGAAATGAGAGTACAAGATTTCTGCAGAAGGCAAAAGACATGTCAATCGACAAGATCAAAGATTATTTACTTCCGAGTGAATAAAACTTAAAAGTTCGCTCAGACCCCAGCCGACTGCCCGCAGTCGACCGTGGTCTCGGGGACTACACCCAGCGGGTGAACTTGGCGTGCCCCCACTGATTCAGACCCCACTCGACCGGTCCGCCCGGGTCGAGCAATAAAAAAAGAGAAAAGCAGTATTCAGACCCCGGCCGACTACCAGCAGTCGACCGCGGTCTCGGGGACTACACCTAGTGGCTGCACTTGACGTGTTCCCACTGGTTCAAATCCCATTCGATCGGTCAGCCCAGGTCGAGTGGAAGAAAAGAAAGTAAAAAGTACTCAGGCCCCAGTCGACTGCCCGCAGTCGACTGCGGTCTCGGGGACTACACCCAGTGGGTGCACTTAGCGTGCCCCCACCTGGTTCAGATCCCACTCGCCCAGGCCGAGTGGAAGAGCGCAAATACTAAAGACAACAAAACACCCAGTGGGTGTACAGATTCGACACAAACAATAAGAGATTGTATGAACGAAAATATTTCAGGTAGCATATCCTAATAGAACAAGGTCAGTCGAAAGCCTACTTACCTAGACATTGGTCCGAAGAGCCGCACTGGCATCGTAAGCAGCCTGGCTTTTCTCGTGCACCGTCTTCATCCGCTCCATCATCACGTTAGCCTGACGGATGGCCTCCGCAGCCGCGTCCGACTGGCTTTCCGGAACATGGTAGTTGTTTAAGAAGGGGGCAGACGACCTAGGTGCGGCAGCTTGGAGCTCCGAAGCGTGAGGTTGGACGACTGAAGGAAACACCGGTACAATCGATGGTGCAGGGCGCTCACTCGACAATGGGACAACAAAAGTTACAGAGGCCCCACCTGCGTCTTCAGATTGCTGGACGGTTGGTGTTGTCATCGGTCCCTGCTGAGACATCTTGCCAGCTGATACTTTTTTGTTCTTTCTGGGCCTAGGGGCCACATCTTCATCATCATCCGGAAGCTCGATGACATTGGGTGGGGCTGCAAATAAATCAGTCGACCCCAAGTGAATCACCAGAATTTAATCGACCAAATAATCAAGAACAAGATCATGAGAGTTTTACCTGGGTTGGAGGTGACCGCGTTTCCATTTCCTTGTCTCGGTATTGGTTGGAAGAAGTTCCAGATGTAGCAGCACTTCAAATGTCAACATTCAGTTGGTTATGTTCTGTTGCTCGAGTCGACCAAAAGATCGGGTCAGATGATTACCCGGAGATGGTGGGGATGGTCACTTTGATTCTGGGCAAAGCCTTCGGTGGTTTGGAGGATGTGGCCTTCAATGCTTTCGACGCAGGAGGCGGCGCAGTCTTGAGCTGTTTCGATACCTTCTCAGTCGGCACCGGAGAAGACGTCCGAGGGCGCTTCCAAGATTGCCCAGTCGGTGCGGCCACCAGGTCAGGGGTGCTTGCCGGGTCGTGAGCGTGTTTGGACCTCCTCTCTCTGCGAGGAGGCGAGTCGACCTCTTCTTCCACACTCGAGTCGTCGCTCTCCTCGCCCTCCTCTGCATCCGAGTGCCACTCGCCACTCTCGCCCCCGCTCGCCCCTTCCTTGACATTTTGCTCCTGCACTCCATTGGGCATCGAGTACATATCAATAAGATCCTGAAAAGATAATGGACAAAATAAATATAGTCGACCGTCAACAAGATGTTACATAGTGAATCAAGAAGATACTTGACAAAGCAGAATCGTACCTGTTCCGGCTGGCGCAAATGGTCAAATGGAACAACCCTCATGGACCCCCGTGGATTATCCTTGTTACCGGTAATACCTCTCAGCCACTTCTCTACGGTGTCCTCACTAACATCCTCTGGGTGGATCCGAGTGGAATCCTCGAGTCCCGAGTACATCCACATCGGATGGTCACGGGCTTGGAGTGGTTGGATGCGTCGACTGAGGAAGACCTCCAGCAGGTCCATACCAGTCACTCCGTCGCAGACAAGTTGGACGACCCGCTCGACCAACACCTTCACCTGCGCCTTCTCTTTCAGGATCACTCTTAAGGAGGAGGGCTTCTCCACTCGAGCCATGGAAAAGGGGGGAAGTCCAGTCGACTGACCCGGGGTCGGCTGGTCCTTGCAGTAAAACCAGGTCGACTGCCAGCCCCGGACCGAGTTGGGAAGGATCATAGCTGGGAAGGTGCTCTTGTTCCTCATTTGGATTCCAAGGTCCCCGCACATCTGTATCACATGCGTCCTCTCGTTACTTGGGTTGGCCTTCTTGTCCGTCTGGGAGCGACATGTGAATATGTGCTTGAAGAGACCCCAGTGCGGTCGGCAGCCCAAGAAATTCTCACACCTGGACACGAAAGCAACAAGGTACACGATGGTGTTTGGAGTAAATTGGTGGAGTTGAGCCCCGAAGAAGTTCAATAAACCACGAAAGAAAGGGCGGGGAGGCAAAGAAAACCCACGGTCAACATGAGTGCCGAGGAGGACGCACTCACCCTCCAGCGGCTGCGGCTCGGTCTCGTTCCCCGGGAGCCGCGCCGATTGGTGAGGGATCAGTCCCCCCTCAACCAGATCGTCGATGTCGTCTTGGCTGATCGTCGAGCGGATCCAGTCGCCCTGCATCCAGCCAGGCGGCAGGCCGGACCGTGACGAGGATCCACCCCGGCTGGTCCTCTTCCCCTTCACCTTCATCGTCGCCTTCTTTGCACGCTCCAACGCCACTGTCTTCTCCTTCCCCATGGCAGCGAATTGAGTCCGAGTGGGGCTACGACGCCGAGAACAGAAGCAGGTGCGGCGGAGAAATCTGAGGAGGAAGAAGGAGAATGAGGGCGCACTGTTCAAAAGCCCGGTCCGGTGCCTTTTATATGGACACTTCTGAGTGACTGAATTGTAGGCCCGGGCGATCTTATCAAATACTGCAATAGTCGCGCGCGCGATACGTGGCGAAGAATGTGGCGCGGGGATCGAGGCGACCTGCCTAATCCGTCCCGATTACCGTGGCCTCCCCCGCCCGGCGCGCTTCCCAAAATTCGAATCCCACGAAATCCGCGGACAGCAGAACAACTTGTCAGATGGAAGACATCCTCCACATCATCACTCAGAACTCTTCAGTAAAAGTTCACTCGACAAAAACTAAGAATGGATCAAGGCGACTGAAAAAAAAGTTGGTGTCGTCACCTCAGTTCATTGATCCTGAACAAGATATACTCATAGCACGAAAAATGAGTCGGAAGTGTTCCCAACTCCTTCCTCACTCAAACCCTAATCCATTCGGGGGCTAATGCTGAAGCTATGTACCTAGGGTAGGGTCATGGATCTGTCCAAGATACCCTCCCCAAGGACATCTCTAAAAGAACCAGAAGCATTCGAAGAAAAATCATCATCCACTCGACCATGAAGCTATGTTCCACTCGACAGTCTTGAAGACACTCGACCGTATGGACAATCACTCGACTACCAGAAGATCTAGAGCCACTCCACTCTGCAACGGTCGGGAATTAAGTCATAGCTTTAATGGTCATTTTGTATATTTATTGCAGGCGTCTCCAGTAACGTCCCCATCTTTATGTACCTTAAACCCTTTGTAACTAAGGGCGGGAGGGGTCTGGCGAACTCTATATAAGCCACCCCCTCCTCAGGGACAAGGGTTCGGACCCCCCTGTAACACACACGCATATAATCCAATCGACCGCCTACGGGCTCTGAGAAAGGCCTGAACTCGTAAAACTCGCGTGTACAACTCCTCCATAGCTAGGATCTTCCCTCTACATCCCTACCCCCCATTCTACTATCGGACTTAGAACCATGACAAATACTCAGTAGCGAACATTTTCGTCCATTAGGGTTTCATAGCAAACATTCGTTTTTTAGGGTTTTTCTTTTCTTTTATTTCTGGCCAGGGACCTATCCACGATTAATTTTATCATAGATTAGTCCCTGATCTTTAAACCCCCGCAACTTTTTGCTCGTTCATCCAAATCCTGTGAAACCAACGCCAAAATATTTGTCTTGTTCCCCTCTTTCCAGATAACCAACTTGAACATGGTTTTGACAATTTAAAATTTGGTTTCAAGCAGATTTGAATTCGAACTTCTTTTGATCATAGTTTGAGTTTCGTAGCTCCGATTGGGTTGATTCTTTTTGCAAATCGAAGTTCTTCAGTTGAACTTTCAGTTTGGATCTTTTCATTTGAGTTTTACCCTTGCATCTTATGCTTGAGTGCTTATGTATGTTATTGTTTGTTCATGATAGAGTTTCCGGAGTGCGAATCATGCTACTACGAGTCACTAGGGTTTTCAGATCGACAGCAAGGCAAGTAACATTTTGATCATACCCCTTATTACCTAGTTTTTATGCATTAGTTTCAATCCTCAAACACTGAATGGTTAGGACTTGAATACTTGTGGGTACTGGGAAGTTGTGATCAGGTAGAACCTATTGTCTTTATTTACAAACCCTGGGAGTTACTTCTATGTTATGCTTATTGCTATGCTATGCTCGTAGACGTGGTTTGGGTCTGAGTGATCCATGACAGATGTGAGAGTTTTTAATTAATGGTTAAACTTAAGGTGGCTACTTTAATACGCATCTGGGTGGATTGGTTGAGGCACCCTAGAGCACCTAGTGGTTGTCTGGGCACCTGGAGCAATCCAGTGTTGTCCTGGGATATCCCGGAGTACCAGTGTGATCATCCTACGGTTTTCTACCCATGCTCAAAGGGATCATAAGATTATTCATGCCGGAAACTTCTGTGTGCATCCACAAGCCATTATGGGCTCTAGCATAGTTGAGTAAGTTGTGTGACCTATTTTAGTGGTAGGCCAGCAAATGTAGAGGATGTAGGTGGTACTGTCTACCCAGAGTAAAGAGTTAATGCTTCTGAAAGACTGTGTCTCGGTCATCCATTTCTCAAACATCATGTAGTGCGAGAAATCCAATGGAGGAGATCGAGTCTTGTGGGGAAAAGTGCGCAAACCTCTGCAGAGTGTATAAACTAATCATGGTTAGCCATGTCCCCGGTTATGGACATCTTGAGTATCTGGTTCTTGAATTATTGATTTGATCTCATCACTCTATTTAATAAATTTGTTGGTTTGATGATTACTTAATTTGGGATTGAGTTGGAGGAACCTTCTCAATGTTTTCAACAAGCTTTGTAGTTAAATAAGATATATTCCTTTGTTGTAGGGAAAAACTAGCTTTCTGCAAAAAAATAACCATAGAGCCTCCACCAGCCAAATTTGCATATAGTTATAGCTGTTGCATGTTCATTGCTCCATAGTGTTGTTTTGCCAGCATATTCCATGTACTGACCTACACAGGCTGCAACGTATTATGTTGCAGAGTTTTCAGACGAAGAGTAAGGTGCGCTAGGTCGTTGTCATGCACTCAGCTAAGCCGTTGGAGTTGATGGACTCATTTACCTTCAAAGCTTCCACTGCTATCTTATTTAGATGGCCTTCAACCATATTATTGTAATGAGTACTCTCTTTCGAGACATTCGATGTAATAAGTGTGTGATTGAACTCTGTTATAAATCCTCGAGTACTGTGTGTGTCAGCATTACCGATCCAGGGATGACACTTATACATAGAGATTTGACCGTTTGAGGTCGCATCACTACAAGATGGTATCAGAGAACACGTTGACTAGGACGCAACCACTAAGATGAACCATAGGACACTCTTCTCTACTCCTTTCTGACTCTTCTTCACTTTCTACTCTATAGATGGCGGACCCAAGGAACAAGTTTGCTCAAACAGATGAAGACACACCTTTTGGATTACACTTGAAGGAAGCCACTAGATACCTGAACATCGGAATACCAAGCTTCACCTGGACCTACACCGCCACTCTACCGGAAGAAGAGCGCTGGACATTTTGAGTACATGTTCCAGGAAGGACATTCACACCAGTTACGAAGCCCATAGAGTCTTCCTTTGATGCACCAACATGGAGTCTAGGAAAGAGCATGGCATCTCACATCGCCATCGGACGCATTGGCGAAGTTTACCACATGGATCTTAAGGACACCATATACCAAATATGTGGACGCCGAGATGAGCAATGGGAGATGATTTTGCACCAGGAGAGACAAGTCCATTGTAGCCTACATCCAGGAGTTGAGCTAGCACATTCGTCGTCAGGGGAACCAGATGTGTGCCAGCATGATAGACCTGACGAAGGTGATGACCAGGGACATGGAGCTAGAAGAGGAACTCAAGTCTACACACGATTGATATGAAGAGGAAATTGCAATACTGAATATTCATGGGAGACCCTGCGCCAGGAGGTGACGACCATCCCGAAGACTACATCATCATCGACGACACCGACTCCGACCCCGACAGTGATGATTACTATGAAGACGAAGCTGGAGCAGGAGCAGATATCATGGAGTCTTCTTCCGATCAAAATTTTTAGTCGACCTCCATATTATCAGTAGTATTCCCCCATGTATATAGTAGTAGTCTGAGTATTTTTAACGGTAGCTAGATCGATTGTATGCCCTTGTTTGAATTGAGTGGTGTGATATGAATGTGTTTGTCTCATGTGCATATGGGTAGTGATTTTCTCCTTAGACCTCACTCTATTCTAATCCCTCCCCTCTAAACCTATCAGATGCCTCCGAGACGTGACCCCGGATTTGTCTTCCCACCGGAGCTCACCCAGTTGATCCAACAATAGAATGCGTTAGTGTAGCTACTAGTCCAGAACCAAGGCAACAATAACAACCCACCACAACCACCTCCAGTTGACAACTTAGCCCATTTTCTGAGGTTGAATCCGTCGGTGTTTTCCAGTAGCACCGAGTCGACTGTTGCTGATGACTGGCTCCGCAGGATTGGAAGGGAGCTGACCACCGCAGGTTGCACAGATGCTGAGAAGGTGCGCTTTGGAAGTCTATAGTCACCTACTATGTGTTATGATCCGGCAACCCCGAAGTGACAATAATCGGGACCACTCCTAGTGATGACCGTAGTTTGAGGAGTTCATGTATTTACTATGTGTTAATGCTTTGGTCCGGTACTCTATTAAAAGGAGGCCTTAATATCCCTTAGTTTCCAATAGGACCCCACTGCCACGGGAGGGTAGGACAAAAGATGTCATGCAAGTTCTTTTCCACAAGCACGTATGACTATATTCGGAATACATGCCTACATTACATTGATGAACTGGAGCTAGTTCTGTGTCACCCTATGTTATGACTGTTACATGATCGATCGCATCCGGCATAATTCTACATCACCGATCCAATGCCTATGAGCTTTTCCTATATTGTTCTTTGCTCATTTACTTTTCCACTCCTACTATTACAATCACTATAAAACCCAAAAATATTACTTCTGCTATCATTACCACTACTATCATATTACTGGCTACTAAATACTTTGCTGCAGATATTAAGTTTCCAGGTGTGGTTGAATTGACAACTCAGCTGCTAATACTTGAGAATATTCTTTGGCTCCCCTTGTATCGAATCAATAAATTTGGGTTGAATACTCTACCCTCGAAAACTGTTGCGATCCCCTATACTTGTGGGTTATCAAGACCATTTTCTGGCGTCATTGCTGGGGAGCATAGCTCTATTCTTTCAGTCACTTGGGATTTATATCTTCTTATCACTATGAAGAACTTAAAAGATCCAAGAACCAAGATTTATCCCTCAACTACGAGGGGAGGTAAGGAACTGCCATCTAGCTATGCACTTGATTCACCTTCTGTTTATAGTAAGCTTGCGACACCTAAACCTGCTTCTGCTATTAATTCTGATATGTCGCATGTTATTGATGATGCCACTTCTACTATGCATGATACTTATGATGAAACTACTTCTATGCTTGTTACTACTGTGCCACTTGGTGAATTTCTTGATGAACAACTTGCTAGGGCTAGAGAGAATGAAATTATTGAAATTGATAATATTGATGAAAGTGATGATGAAGATTCTCCCCCTAGATATGAATTGCCTGTTGTTCCTGAGGGTTATGTTATGGATGAAGAAACTGCTAGAGATTTCTTAGCTTGCAATGATAGAAGTGATCTTAAGAAACTATTTGCTAAGATGAAAGAAAAATCTTTGAATGCTAGAATGAAATATGATCCTGCTTATGCTACTTCACCTATCTTTATTACGGATAAGGATTATGATTTCTCTGTTGATCCTGATATAATTACTTTGGTTGAATCTGATCCTTTCTATGGCTATGAATCTAAAACTGTTGTGGCACATCTTACTAAATTAAATGATATAGCTACCCTGTTTACTAATGATGAGAAAACTCGCTACTATTATATCCTTAAATTATTTCCGTTCTCATTAAAGGGTGATGCTAAGATATGGTTTAATTCTCTTGATCTTGTTTGTGTGCGTAGTCCCCAGGATATGATTTACTACTTCTCTGCTAAATATTTCCCCGCTCATAAAAAACAAGCTGCTTTAAGGGAAATATATAATTTTGTGCAAATTGAAAAGGAGAGTCTCCCACAAGCTTGGGGAAGGCTTCTCCAATTACTTAATGGTTTGCCTGATCATCCTCTCAAGAAAAATGAAATGCTTGATATCTTTTATAATGGACTAACCAATGCTTCCAGAGACCACCTGGATAATTGTGCTGGTTGTGTTTTCAGGGAAAGAACTGTTGATCAAGCTAAATTGCTATTGAATAATATGTTGACTAATGAAAATAATTGGACACTTCCTGAACCAACCCCTAAGCCAACTCCGAAGAAAAGGGGTATTCTATTTCTCAGTCCTGAAGATATGCAAGAGGCAAAGAAATCTATGAAAGAAAAAGGTATTAAAGTTGAAGATGTTAAGAATTTACCACCTATTGAAGAAATACATGGTCTTAATTCATTACCTATTGAAGAAACACACGGTCTTGATAACCCGACACAGGTAGTAAAGAAAAATTCTCTCTCTATATATGATAAAGCTGAAATCCCTCCTGCTAAGTTTGCTAGCCAATGTTTGGATGAATTTGATAACTTTATGGTTAAGCAAGAAGATTTTAATGCTTATTTTGGTAGGCAACTGAAACGCAATGCTTATATGATTGAACACTTGAGTGATTATATGGCTAGTGTTAAAGGTGAACTTAAACTTATTAGTAAACATACTTCTATGGTTACCACTCAAGTATAACAAGTACTTAAGGCTCAAAATGATTTGCTTAATGAATTAAACAATAAGAATGATTATGCTGTTAGAGGTATGAATAGAGGTGGTAAAATGACTTAGGAACCTTTGTATCCCGAGGGCCATCCTAAGAGAATTGAGCAAGATTCTCAGAGAATTAATATTGATGCACCTAGTCCTTCTAGGAGGAAGAAAAAGAAAAATGATAGGACTTTGCATGCTTCTAGTGAACCTGTTGTAGACACACCTGAGAATCCCAATGATATTTCTACTTTTGATGCTGAAACACAATCTGGTAATGAACATGAACGTAGTGATAATGTTAATGATGATGTTCATGTTGGTGCTCAACCTATAGCAATGATAATGATGTAGAGATTGAACCTGCTGTTGATCTTGATAACCCACAATCAAAGAATCAACGTTATGATAACAGAGACTTTGTTGCTAGGAAGCACGGTAAAGAAAGAGAACCATGGGTTCAGAAACCCATGCCTTTTCCTCCTAAACCATCCAAGAAAAAAGATGATGAGGATTTTGAGCGCTTTGCTGAAATGATTAGACCTATCTTTTTGCGTATGCGTTTGACTGATATGCTTAAAATGAATCCTTATGCTAAGTATATGAAGGATATTGTTACAAATAAGAGAAAGATACCGGAAGCTAAAATTTCCACCATGCTTGCTAATTATACTTTTAAGGGTGGAATACCAAAGAAACTTGGAGATCCAGGAGTACCAACTATACCATGCTCCATTAAAAGAAACTATGTTAAAACTACTTTATGTGATCTTGGAGCCGGTCTTAGTGTTATGCCTCTCTCTTTATATCATAGACTTGATTTGAATAAGTTGACACCTACTGAAATATCTTTGCAAATGGCTGACAAATCAACTGCTATACCTATCGGTATTTGTGAGGATGTGCCTGTTGTGGTTGCAAACGTTACTATCTTAACGGACTTTGTCATTCTTGATATTCCCAAGGATGATAGTATGTCTATTATTCTTGGAAGACCGTTTTTGAATACTACAGGGGATGTTATTGATTGCAACAAAGGAAATGTCACTTTTCATGTTAATGGTAATGAGCATACGGTACACTTTCTGAGGAAACAACCTCAAGTCCACAGTATCAATTCTATTGGAAAAATTTCAATAATTACCGTTGGAGGTTTTGAATTTCCTCTTCCTACTGTCAAGAAGAAATATGATATTATTATTGTTGGGGATGTGCATATCCCCACTGAGTAACATAGTGTTATTCGAAATTTCTCCGGTTCCATGTTATTCAGAATGAGTTTCTTAACAAGACTTGATCAACCTTGTTAGTGGATTCCATTTGAAGAGCATGAGATGGATGAAGTTAGAAAACACAACCTTATGTACCCTCCTTTTTACTTTTTGTTATTTATATTAAATAAAGCAAAAATAGTATTTTCTGTCTGTTCTCTGAATTATCCATGTAATAAAAAATACCCCGAATATAAAAGTTCTCCAAATGCCCTAAAATTTAAATATGATTTTTTTCTGGAATATTTGAGAATATCTGGCACTGAGAACTCATCCGGGAAGCAAGAACCTGACCACGAGGGTCCAGGGCGTGCCCCTGCCTTGTGGGCCCGTGGTGGCCCCCCTCCACTTATTTCAGCCACCACACACTCCTTCTTCCTCCAAAAAAAATCACCAACCAGCTCAAGCATGAGTTCTAGCTCATCTTGCTGCCATTTTCGATCTCATTGCTCAAAGCTCCATTCACAAAACTGCTTCGGGGGATTGTTCTTTGGTATGTGACTCCTCCAATGGTCCAATTAGTTTTTGTTCTAGTGCTTTATTTATTGCAAATTTTTGCTGCTTAGGTGCCCTTGTTCTTGAGCTTGCATAGCAAATTTATATGGTCAGAAGTAGTTTTAATGCACGTTATTCCCTCTAGGCACTTGTAGGAGTAGTTGCTATCAATATTGTTGAGTCTGGTTCACTTTTATTTTTGAGTTACTAAAAATTTCAGAAATTTTTCAGAGGAAGAAATATGTTTAGGAAAATGTACCAAGGTGGTTCTTCAAGGAAGCAAGGACCCAGACCCGCAATACACGATGCAGACGATGAACCACCAAGGGACGGTCAAGTACGGCCTTGTGAATGGCCGTCAGAGGACTTCATGGTTCGAGCAGGAATCAAGGAGGAATTTGATGCATATGTGCGTAATGCCGATCTTGAGAGCTTCATGGCAGATAAGTGCTGTCAGTACAACTACCTCACTGATTCCTTTGTGAGAAGGTTTGAATTTTCATCATCACGCAATTCTCAAACTGTCCTGCTTGATCTCTATGATAAATCTTATACCATGGACTTAGAAGATTTTAACACTGCTTGTAAACTCCCACAGTGGGGTAATGTTAGTGAACCTCGCAAATCTGAATATAGAGATTTTCTTGCTAGTTAACTGTGGGCAAATCTAGAGATGTAACACAAGCCACCATAGGGAGCATTCATTTTCCTGCTATACATTATTTTTCTCTCTTCATAGGAAGGTGCATAAATGGTAATGATGAAGCATGTCACATGTGTGTACCTGATCTTAGCATTCTCAGGAGCGCTATTTGAGGAGATAAACAATACAACTTGGGGGCTATTGTTGCACGTAGGTTGCATAATAATAGTATTCATGGATATTTCTTTGGTGGAATTTATGCAACTCGTATAACTAATTTTCTTGAGATACCCATACGTGGAGATGATATTGAGTTGCCTCCTTCTTATCTAGATTATGATGCTATGGTTCGTCATCAGTTTGTTGAGAGGAACGACCAGTCCCTCCAGTGCCTACTAAACTTTGACAGACGACGCACCTATCACGTCGCTCCCCTGCTCCCGCTTTATTTGACTTTCAGGCAAAGGGGAGATATGTTATAACTAGGGAGGAGGCAAACGAGTATAAGAGGAGGACGGAGACAGCTCGCCTCCAAGCGGCAGCTCATGAGGCAATAGCTGCTGCATCACAGTACGACGCCAACTACAACTTTGGATATCCGCTAGGCCAGCCGTGGCAGTAGACCAACTTAGGCCAAAAGCCTAAGCTTGGGGGAGTACGTATTTCTCACCGACATTACATTCCTGTTCACACACTCATGCTAGTTGTCGGTGCTCATACTTTTTCGTTGTAATATCCATGGTAGTTTATTTCCCTTTTTATGCTTTCTTCTTGTGTGTTTGAAAAACCTTAAGAAAACCCAAAAAAATTTAGTTGTAGCTTTTAGTTAGTTTACTTTCTATGCCTGTAGTAGTAGTAACAAAAAAGAAAACCCCAAAAGATTTCTCGTTCTTCTTTTGCTTGTTGGGAGCTTTCCCGTGTAAATAGTTTTGCTTCTTTTCTTTGGGGATCAAGAGGAGAAGACCATAATGAAAATGTTGAGTGGCTCTTATATGCATTATTGTTGATCTAACCAAGAGCCCATATTACCTTGTCTTCTCTCTTGAATTGAATACTTGCAGATTCCAGCTTAGTCCAATGCACGTGCACTATTATTATTATCCACACTATTCGGTCGTGCAAGTGAAAGGTAATAATGATGATTATATGATGAACTTATTGAGATGAGAAAAGCTGGTATGAACTCGACCTCTCTTGTTTTTGTAAATATGATTAGTTCATCGTTCCTGATTCAACCTATTATGAAAGAAACATGTTTGCAATGACAATTAGCGATTGTAGTTTCTTATGCCATGCTTAATTAGCTAGGAGCTTATAATGGTTTAACTTGCATGCCAACATGCTATTAAAATGGTTGTGATGTGGTATGATAGGGTGGTATCCTCTTTTGAATGATTCGAGTGGCTTGACTTGGCACATGTTCGCGCATGTAGTTGAAACAAAATCAACATAGCCTCTACGATATTTATGTTCATGGTGCATTATATCCTACTCATGCTTGCATCCGGTGTTGATTAATTTTAATGCATGTTCATGACTGTTGTCCCTCTCTAGCTGGTCGCTTCCCAGTCTTTTTCTAGCCTTCACTTTTACTAAGTGGGAATATTGCTTGTGCATCCAACTCCATAAACCCCAAAGTTGTTCCATATGAGTCCACCATACCTACCTATATACGGTATCTACCTGCCATTCCAAGTAAATTTGTATGTGCCAAACTCTAAACCTTCAAATAAACATTTTGTTTTGTATGCTTGAATAGCTCAGGTATCAACTAGGGCTGTCTATATCTTCCATGCTAGGCGGGTTATTCTCAAGAGGAGTGGACTCCGATTCTCACTCACGAGAAAATGGCTGGTCACCGGGATGCCCAGTCCCATGCTTTATGCAAATCAAATCAAAATAACTGCAAACAAAACTCCCCTGGGACTCTTGTTAGTTGGAGGCACTCGTTGTTTCGAGGAAGCCATGGATTGATGCTTGTTGGTGGAGGGGGTAGTATAAACTTTACCATTCTGTTTGGGAACCGCGTATAATGTGTGTAGCATGGAAGATATCGAGATCTCTCGGTTGTTATGTTGACAATGAAAGTATACCGCTCAAAATATTATTCATATCTATTTCAAAACCGAGCTCTGGCACCTCTACAAATCCCTACTTCCCTCTACAAAGGGCCTATCTATTTACTTTTATGTTGAGTCATCATCCTCTTATTAAAAAGCACCAGTTGGAGAGCACCGTTGTCATTTGCATCCATTACTATTAGTTTACATTGAGTATGACTTGACTGGATCTCTTTTACCATGAATTACAATGTCTAGTCAGTCATTGATCTTTAAAGGTGCTCTGCATTTATGTTTTGCGATCTCAGAAAGGGCTAGCGAGATACCATCTTTTTATATCATATTATGATTGTTTTGAGAAAGTGTTGTCATCTGAGATTTATTATTATTGCTCGCTAGTTGATTATGCCATTGATATGAGTAAACATGAGACCTAAATGTTATTGCGAATGTGGTTAGTTCATAATCTTTGCTGAAAACTTGAATGTTGGCTTTACATATTTACAACAACAAGAGCAAACAAAGTTTGTAAAAGTTTTTCTTTATCGCTTTCAGTTTATCAACTGAATTGCTTGAGGACAAGCAAAGGTTTACGCTTGGGGGAATTGATACGTCTCCATCGTATCTACTTTTCCAAACACGTTTGCCCTTGTTTTGGACTCTAACTTGCAAGATTTGAATGGAACTAACCCGGACTAACGCTGTATTCAGCAGAGTTGCCATGGTGTTATTTTTGTGTAGAAATAAAAGTTCTCAGAATGACCTGAAAAATCAACGGAGATTATTTTTGGAATATATAAAAAATACTGGAAGAAGAATCCATGTCAGGGGGCCCACACCTTGTCCACGAGGGTGGGGGGCGCGCCCCCTACCTCGTGGGCTCCCTGACGCTGCATCGACCTGAACTCCAACTCCATATATTCGTGTTTGAGGAGAAAAAATCAGAGAGAAGGATTCATCGCGTTTTACGATACGGAGCCGCCGCCAAGCCCTAAACTCTCTCGGTTGGCTGATCTGGAGTCCGTTCGGGGCTCCGGAGAGGGGAATCCGTCGCCATCGTCATCATCAACCTTCCTCCATCTCCAATTTCATGATGCTCACCATCGTGCGTGAGTAATTCCATCATAGGCTTGCTGGACGGTGATGGGTTGGATGAGATTTATCATGTAATCGAGTTAGTTTTGTAAGGGTTTGATCCCTAGTATCCACTATGTTCTGAGATTGATGTTGCTATGACTTTGCTATGCTTTTAATGCTTGTCACTAGGGCCTGAGTGCCATGATTTCAGATCTGAACCTATTATGTTTTCATGAATATATGTGAGTTCTTGATCCTATCTTGCTAGTCTATAGTCACCTACTATGTGTTATGATCCGGCAACCCCGAAGTGACAATAATCGAGACCACTCCCGGTGATGACCGTAGTTTGAGGAGTTCATGTATTCACTATGTGTTAATGCTTTGGTCCGGTACTCTATTAAAAGGAGGCCTTAATGTCCCTTAGTTTCCAAAAGGACCCCGCTGCCACGGGAGGGTAGGACAAAAGATGTCATGCAAGTTCTTTTCCATAAGCACCTATGACTATATTCGGAATACATGCCTACATTACATTGATGAACTGGAGCTAGTTCTGTGTCACCCTATGTTATGACTGTTACATGATCGATCATAGCCGGCATAATTCTCCATCACCGATCCAATGCCCACGAGCTTTTCCTATATTGTTCTTCACTTATTTACTTTTCCACTGCTACTGTTACAATCACTATAAAATCCAAAAATATTACTTTTGCTATCGTTACCACTATTATCATATTACTTTGCTACTAAATACTTTGCTGCAGATATTAAGTTTCCAGGTGTGGTTGAATTGACAACTCAGCTGCTAATACTTGAGAATATTCTTTGGCTTCCCTTGTGTCGAATCAATAAATTTGGGTTGAATACTCTACCCTCGAAAACTGTTGCGATCCCCTATACTTGTGGGTTATCACCGCCGTGGACCCAGCTGTCAGCCTCTCCATGTACAGTACTCTTCCGATGGAAGTCGTTCCTTGACCACGTTGACCACGGAGCGCCGAGAGCACCAGGGCGGTGGACGACGGCGAGGCCTAGGAAGGGGACGACGCGGAGCCGGGGAAGACGTGGTAGTCGAAGCCCATGCGGAGAGGAGTACGAGGGTTCACTGGTTCGGCTGCGGTGTGAGGCTGTCGTCGCCGCAGAATAATAGGGGGTGTGGGTGAGTGGAGGGATGGCCTGGCCAGCTGTGGGAGTAGTAGGGGGCGGTGAGGCCTCCGCGGCAGCACAACCGGCCACGGGAGGCAGGAGCAGGCGGCACGACCGGCGCTGCTTTGGGCAGCTGGAGCAAGAAGACCAGAGGTTGAAGAAGCACTACGGCCGTTGGATGGACATCGTACGCTCACTGCAGCTAGAATCGTTTATGTTGACTAAGTTGACAAAGCCCTTGGTACGCGTGAACTTACTAGGCCCATAGGTCAGCCTCCGAAATGGTGCGCCCCAGATGTCAGGGGGAGGAATCATTTTTTGGGCGGCCGAAGCTAGAATATCCGAGGTTGAAGAAGAAGCACGACTTCCGTTGGATAGGCATCCAACGGCCACTGTTGCTAGAACCGTGTGTTGACTATAATAAGTTGACAAAGCCTTGCATACATGTCAACTTCTTTTTTTAGGGGACACGTCAACTTAGTAGGACCACAAGTGTGTGGCAGAGAACTTATAGCCCATTTGCGATTTTTAAGAATGTACAACCCATTTTTCAATTCTAATGGAATTTACTACAGCCCATTTACAGTTCGTTAAAAGTACATCCCATTTTCTAGCTAGGACAATGATTAATAATTTCAACCAACCATTCAAGATTTATTCAAAAAAAGACCAACCATTCAAGACATAATTCAATAAAATTTCCCACATTTTGATGGGATCCGAAATATTTTTATCCCGAAATTTCTAGTCAGATTAAATATAAATTTGTATTACGTAAAAATCCAACGAAACATTGCACGCACAACAATTAAAAATTAAGATTTTCAAAATCTATAAATAATATTTTATAAACTAATTTCGTGTTTGGTGCATTTTTTTATAGTTACTGGCTAGTTTTTATAATTACATCCCATTTATTATTTTTTAAAGCCCATTTTCCTGTTAAGCCTAATGCATCCCTCCTAGGAACGATTTGCAGCCCAGCGGGGCGGAGAATAACAAGTTGACCTTGCCTCGGTATTCCTCAAAAAAACGTATAGCTGGGCTAGCAATTTTCATCTTGAAAAAATTAATATCTGGGCTGGATATCTGTCCTGGGCTAGACGGGCCACAGCCCGCCCAGTTAATACCCTGCTCTCCTCTAAACAACAACGAAAACATCGCCAAGAAAAATTCTGTAGTGCTCACGCATCAAAAAACACAAATACCGCTCGAGCTGCTTGGTCCCTGCTGTTGGCCACACCTTGTGCAATTCTCTCTTTTATATTGACTACATAGGTTGACAATTGTGTGGGACCGTGATGTCAGGAAAATAGGAGGAAGCAAAAAAAATATAGTTGTACATAATAAGGAGGCACTTGTGTACGTGCGGCTATGGCCCTAGTGGGTCCCTACTGTCATCCAGTCAAAATAAAGTCATCTCCTGAATCCTCATGTTCATTGACCATGTTAACAATGCTCGGTGCCACGGCGAGCACAACAACTCGAGGGACGACAGAGAGGGCCTCACGGGCCCTACGGATGGTCTGATATAGCGGCTGCTGCTCATTCAGGAAGCCAGGATCATCGGACACCTATGAGCACCTTCAAGAGACTGAGACGGCATGAAACGATAAAGCCGCGCTTGGGAGCTCTGGCTTATTTCACACCTGTATTAAGATACAAGTGTAATTTACTCGTCATCGGAAACAACGCGTAAAATACGTGCGTAATGAAACCGAGGGCCCGAGGTCTGTAAGTAAAACCGGCGGGCTATGCGTGTAATTTGAGAGACCAGTGTATATTTTACTAGTCGAAATCGACCAACCAAGTGCTTCACCCAAGACCATCTGCTTTTATTTACAAGCATCAGTTTTACAAGCGGTTTTGGTTAGAAAACGATGATCCAATCACGGCCTAAGATGATGAGTTGGTCGGAAGATCATATGGTTTCACGTCAAACCTACCCGACTTGTCGTTTAGGCTATGAATGAAACATAAGACGATGAACTTCTTAAGCATGGAAACAACAGAAGAGGATGATCTTCTTAACAAGCAAATCACTGGCATTAGATTGACATGCAAAACAATGCAAAGCATTATTCTCAGAAGGCACGATCAACAGCTCGTGATGCTGCATGCCACAACATTCCAAGCTCAACTTTGCAATCAAACACAAGGCCTGGCATTACATAGAAAATATTTAGAACAAACTCTTAAAATATCTTACATAAGTCAACATTCATGTGACTATGCATCTCAGCAGAGTAAATATATACTTCTAAACTGAAGACAAGAATAGGAAAAAACGATCGACGTTGCTCACAGCAAAGGGCGTCCCACTCAAAAATATCAAATGCATGTCTTCTGGCTAACATCAATGAGCAAAAAATGACAAGGTTTTCCAATTCCAATATATTAAACTAATGTCAACTTTGACAAGCTTTTCCCATTCAAAATATGTAATGCCTATGATTTTGGAACGGGCAGGGTTTGTCATCAGTTTGTTATCTGATAGTCCGGTGGCTCAAGGTGATGTCGAATGATTAGAGAACCATTCAATGTATTATGCATGATGAAGTATTATGGAGGACACGAATCATCTAAACATTTTGTGCAGTTCCACTAAAATCAACCTGAGCATCCCTGTGGATTTCGTATTTATATGCTGCCAAAAATCAAAGACACATCAGCACACACATGAATATTGGCCCCAGTGTCAACCCACCAATCGGTGGACTAACAAACTGAAAGTACGGTAAACAGATTACCATACCCAAATGCCCCATCATTGTTGCTTAGAGTGACATTGACAGACTTGGAGTCATGTACTAGCTTCTTGGTACTTGCTTGGGCACTTGTTTGCCCAGTGTTCCTCCGAACCACAAGTAAAGCAGCGATCTCTCTTTTTGTATTTCTTCTTACCCTTCTTAATGGCCGACGCTGGCAACACCATTCAAACATATAGTCCAATGGCTCAAGGTGACGACGAATGATTAGAGAACAATTCGATGTATTGTGCATGATGAAGTATTATGGAGGACACAAACCATCCGGACATTTTGTATAGTTCCACTAAAATCAAGCTGAGCATCCCTGTGGATATCATATTTATATGCTGCAAGAAAACAAAGACACAGCAACACGCACATGAATATTGGCCCTAGTGTCAACCCACCAATCGGTGGACTAACAAACTGAAAGTACGGTAAACAGATTGCCATACCCAGATGCCGCATCATTGTTGCTTAGAATGACATTGACAGATTTGGAGTCCTGTCCTGGCTTCCTGTACTTGTTTGGGCACTTTTTGCCCAGTGCACTCCACGTGTTGTAGAGTTTCCTATGCTCTCTGCAGACTAGTCATGTCACCAGCGTCTACTAACACTCTGTAAAGCTTCTCGATCATTCCTTGTGTAATGTAGTGCAAATAGTGACTGCTTCTTTCTGCAAAGTGGCAAGACCAACTGGACCCACTAATGCAGCAGTTTGCCTTAGACACATTGGCTCCTTCTGTGCAGTTCAACTAAAATCAAAGTAGGAATAAAACCGAGCTTTAATTTCGATATCCCTGTAAGCAACAATAGGTATAAGGGAAACAATTACTGAGAAATAACGGTTGATGACTTGTACTCCCAGAACAAAAACATCTACTAATCTAGCTTATCTTAATGGGAAACAAAGCAGGAGAGTAGCAATTCTCAATCAGTGTGATTCATTCATATTAACTGAGACGTTATCTTAACAGTGCCTTGTTTCAACATGTATAAAGAATGACAAAGCAGAAAAGTATCATTCCTAAAACAATGCGACTGATTCATTTTAACAGAGACATTATCTTAATAATACCTTGGTTAAACATGTAGAAAGAACTACAAAGTAGGATAGTACCCTTTGTAAAACACTGTAACTGATATATAATAACAGAGACATTATCTGAACAATACATTTCTTAAACATGTACTGCTACCTCTTGAGCATGCATTGGTTTTCCCTTGAAGAGGAAAGGGTGATGCAGCAAAGCAGCGTAAGTATTTCCCTCAGTTTTTGAGAACCAAGGTATGAATTCAGTAGGACACCACGTGCGAGTCACCTTGTACCTACACAAACAAATAAGAACCTCGCAACTAATGCGATAAAGGGGTTGTCAATCCCTTCATGGCCACTTGCAAGAGTGATATCTGATAGAGATGATAATAATAAGATAAATATTTTTGGTATTTTTATGATATAGATTGAAAGTAAAGATTGCAAAATAAAATAGGTTGGAAACTTGTATGATGGAAAATAGACCCGGGGGCCATAGGTTTCACTAGTGGCTTCTCTCAAGATAGCATAATTATTACGGTGGGTGAACAAATCACTGTCGAGCAATTGATAGAATGGAGCATAGTTATGAGAATATCTAGGTATGATCATGTATATAGGCATCAAGTCCGTGACAAGTAGACCGACTCCTTCCTGCATCTACTACTATTACTCAACACATCGACCGCTATCCAGCATGCATCTAGAGTATTAAGTTCATAAGAAGAGATTAACGCTTTAAGCAAGATGACATGATGTAGAGGGATAAAATCATGCAATATGATATAAACCCCATCTTTTTATCCTCGATGGAAACAATACAATACGTGTCGTTTCCCATTCTGTCACTAGGATCGAGCACCACAAGATTGAACCCAAAGCTAAGCACTTCTCCCATTGCAAGAAAGATCAATCTAGTAGGCCAAACCAAACTGAAAATTCGAAGAGACTTGCAAAGATAACCAATCATACATAAAAGAATTCAGAGAAGATTCAAATATTATTCATAGATAATCTTGATCATAAACCCACAATTCATTGGATCTCAACAAACACACCGCAAAAGAAGATTACATCGAATAGATCTCCAAGAGAATCGAGGAGAACTTTGTATTGAGATCCAAAGAGAGAGAAGAAGCCATCTAGCTAATAACTATGGACCCAAAGGTCTGAGGTAAACTACTCACACATCATCAGAGGGGCCATGGAGTTGATGTAGAGGCCCTCTGTGATCAATGCCCCCTTCGGCGGAGCTTCGGAAAAGGCCCCAAGATGGGATCTCTTGGGTACAGAAGGTTGCGATGGAGGAATTAGGTTTTTGTGGTGCCCCTCTGTGTTTTCAGGGTACGTGGGTATATATAGGAGGAAGAAGTAGGTCGGTAGAGCCACGAGGGGCCCACGAGGGTGGAGGGCGCGCCCAGGGGGGTAGGCGCCCCCTGCCTCGTGGCCTCCTCATTGGTTGCTTGACGTCCACTCCAAGTCCTCTGGATCACGTTTGTTCCAAAAATCACTCTCCCGAAGGTTTCATTCCGTTTGGACTCCGTTTGATATTCTTTTTCTGCGAAACACTAAAATAG
Organism: Triticum dicoccoides; assembly: GCF_002162155.2. Classification (NCBI taxonomy): domain Eukaryota; kingdom Viridiplantae; phylum Streptophyta; class Magnoliopsida; order Poales; family Poaceae; genus Triticum; species Triticum dicoccoides. The sequence goes on from NC_041388.1 coordinate 90,922,467, forward strand.
GCAAAAAAACAACAATTTGGGGTGGGCCTCAGGTTAATAGGTTAGTCCCAAAAATAATATAAAAGTGTATAAATAAGCCCATTAAACATCCAAAACAGAATATACAATAGCATGGAGCAATCAAAAATTATAGATACATTGGAGACCTATCATGTACTCCGGCCGATCCCTAACAGAAATGGTACTCCCGCCGATCCCTATCACCATGTGCTTCCATCTACTTATAAAGGGGGTGATGCAGAGTTTGTTGTAACAAAGCAACAAGCATCCTGTCTGGGTTGGTACCATTTTTGTTCACTACTTAATGGGAAAAGAGAGCATTACAATAGCTTCAATTCAACATTTATTTAAAACAGTACCAATACAAGTAGAAGAACATCTCAAAACACATTGCACGATCATGTGGATGGGACATGGGACATGCCAGCACCATGTGCGTCCACACATATAAATGGGTGATGCAGAGTATGTAGCCAAGCAGCATATCTGCGTTGGTCCCATATTTGTTCTCTTTGAAACTTTTTCCTATGTGAGGGCAACAAATCAAGTCATGCACAAACTACCCGACCCCCAGTTTCTTTCCCTTTTCAACAAAGAGTTCAGTTCCTTACAGATGTGTGTACTGGGTTACCCCCTTTTTCCCTTTTCGACCAACAAAGCGGCTGGATAGCTAGTCCATACTACTTTCCCTCCCTCCTTTCCTCATTGAACCACGTCCTAGATTCATGCTCCACCCCACCACACCCTTCTTTCCTCTTTGAACCAAGACCTAGATTCGATTACAGAATCGAAAAAGATCCGCATGCAGCTAGACCAATGACGGTTTCAAAGAAACTTATACCTTAGGGTCGTCGGGATGTGGAAAGGCATGCGGCAGGAGGTAGGATCTGCCCATACTACGTATGGCAGCAAGGAAGAAGGGGTCGGTGGCCCTCCCGCACAGGTGTTTGGTGAAAGAGAAAAGTGCAACCGGCAGTGGATTGCCTCCCTCACCGAAGGCGATAGAGTGAACGCTTCACCTCCTCCCCTTCCCGGTGCGACGGGATCCGGACGCCTCCTTCGCCAGCCGTGAGGGGGGTGAGAGAGATAGAGGCCACAACACAGTCTTGTTTACATCTGGTGAAGAGGGTGAGAGACTGTGAATATAGCAAACCCTAGCAAAGGAACACTGAGCCTCCAACATGTATGTATATGTAGTGCGGCGAGAGTGTGGAGAGTGCAAACCCTATCGAACAAGCGTTGAGGCTCCAGCTTATACATATATACTGTAGTACGGACTGAGCTCCTGTGCCTTAACTGCACCTGCTTTTGGCTGTATGATAGGTGGGCCCTGGCCCACCAGTCATAAACCCAAAGGCAGGTGCACTAAAGTTAATAAAGCTGTGTCCATATAGTACTCGTGTATACGACTAATATATAGTGGAGTAGTTTTCTTATTCTCTCCATAACAATCATTTTAAATTGTGTAAGTATGAAACGGAACTCTTTATTTAACGTACTAGTGAAGAAAACTACTACTCCCTCTGTTCCTAAATATTTGTCTTTCTAGAGATTTCAACAAATAACTACATACGGGGCAAAATGAGTGACTCTACACTATAAAAATGTTTATATACATCCATATGTGATAGTCCATTTCAAACCACTTGAAAGACAAATATTTAGGAACGGAGGGAGTACTTCCGATGAACTAACGATCCATGCATCCTGGTCGCACTTCTCATCCTTCACATGCGGTACACTACCCTCCCTTAAGTGAACAACCACACATGCACCAAATCATCGGAAACGTGTGAGAGTGTGTACAAATAAAGAATTTTAATTTCAATTATCAGAAAGGTTTGAGAGTATGTACAGTTTGCCCTCTCTAATAATTATGGTTTGTTGTGTTCGGCCTAAACTTGGTCAAACTTTACAAAGTTTGACTTCAATCAAATCTAATATGCGGAGTAAATAAAAATGGAGGGCTACTACGTCCATTCGGGTTTTTAGTCCACACCATTTTTTTAATCAAAGTTAATAGCTGGACAAATAAAATTACAGGGGAGCTGGAGACAAAGTTGTGAGAAGACTTAGAAATCAATACAAAACTTACGCTCTTAGTACCAACGTTGATCCTTCATCGAGGAAACGTTTGGTTCATAGCCAATTGTGTGATAAAATTGCACCAACGTGAAAGATGAATGCGTCTCCAACGCAACCAAGGTGAACTGAAGAAGGATATCATCTTTGTGGGTAACAAGCAAAGAGCACTGATGGAAGACAACTTGTTTTTCATTGAAAATCAATCAGCTTCACCAGCCGACGCAACCATGAGGTGCAACCATGAGCATCGATAGGTCATCATGGTGATGCATCATCCATTTGGCATCAAGTTTGGGTGAGGCACCTATGAAGTTCGACAAATCCTCACTGTGGTCTATTTCTTCTTAGTAATCAAGCTCAAGGAAGGAAGAACCACGTGGCAGAGGACAGTGAGGCGGAACAACAATGACCATCCAATTTTGTGCAGAACCATGTGCATGACTAGATTTGCTGCCCTCACATAGGAAAAAGTTTCAAAGAGAACAAATATGGGGCCAACGCAGATATGCTGCTTGGCTACATACTCTGCATCACCCATTTATACGTGTGGACGCACATGGTGCTGGCATGTCCCATGTCACATCCACATGATCGTGGAGTGTGTTTTGAGATGTTCTGCTACTTGTATTGGTACTGTTTTAAATAAATGTTGAATTGAAGCTATTGTGTTTCTCTCTTTTCCCATTAAGTAGTGAACAAAAATGGTACCAACCCAGACATGATGCTTGTTGCTTTGTTACAACAAACTCTACATCACCCCCTTTATAAGTAGATGGAAGCACATGGTGTTAGGGATCGGCGGGAGTACCATTTCTGTTAGGGATCGGCCGGAGTACATGATACGTCTCCAACGTATCTATAATTTTTGATTGTTCCATGCTATTATATATTCTGTTTTGAATGTTTAATGGGCTTATTTATACACTTTTATATTATTTTTGGGACTAACCTACTAACCAGAGGCCCAGCCCAAATTGCTGTTTTTGCCTATATCAGGGTTTTGCAGAAAAAAATATCAAAAGGAGTTCAAACGGGATGAAACCTTCGGGAGCATGATTTTTGGAACAAACGTGATCCAGAGGACTTGGAGTAGACATCAAGCAATCAACAAGGAGGCCACGAGGCAAGGGGCGCGCCTACCCCCTGGGCGCACCCTCCACCTTCGTGGGCCCCTCGTGGCTCCACTGACCTACTTCTTCCTCCTATATATACCTACGTACCCTAAAAACATCAAAGGGCACCACGAAAACCTAATTCCACCACTGCAAATTTCTGTACCCGTGAGATCCCATCTTGGGGCCTTTTTTGGCGCTTCGCCGGAGGGGGCATTGATCACGGAGGGCTTCTACATCAACACCATAGCCCTCCGATGATGTGTGAGTACTTTATCTCAGACCTTCGGGTCCATAGTTATTAGCTAGATGGCTTCTTCTCTCTCTTTGGATCCCAATACAAAGTTCTCCTCGATTCTCTTGGAGATCTATTCGATGTAATCTTCTTTTGCGGTGTGTTTGTCGAGATCCGATGAATTGTGGGTTTATGATCAAGATTATCTTTGAACAATATTTGAATCTTCTCTGAATTCTTTTATGTATGATTTGGTTATCTTTGTAAGTCTTTTTGAATTATCAGTTTGGTTTGGCCTACTAGATTGATCTTTCTTGCAATAGGAGAAGTGCTTAGCTTTGGGTTCAATCTTGCAGTGCTCGATCCCAGTGACAATAAGGGAAACGACACGTATTGTATTGTTTCCATCGAGGACAAAAAGATGGGGTTTATATCATATTGCATTAGTTTATCCCTCTACATCATGTCATCTTGCTTAAAGCATTACTCCGTTCTTATGAACTTAATACTCTAGATGCATGCTGGATAGCGGTCGATGTGTGGAGTAATAGTAGTAGATGCAGGCAGGAGTCGGTCTACTTGTCACAGACGTGATGCCTATATACATGATCATACCTAGATATTCTCATAATTATTCACTTTTCTATCAATTTCTCGACGGTAATTTGTTCACCCACCGTAATACTTATGCTATCTTGAGAGAAGCCACTAGTGAAACCTATGGCCCCCGGGTCTATTCTCCATCATACAAGTTTACAATCTATTTTATTTTGCAATCTTTACTTTCAATTTATATCATAAAAATACCAAAATATTTATCCTATTATTATTATTAGCTCTATCAGATCTCACTCTTGCAAGTGGCCGTGAAGGGATTGACAACCCCTTTATCGCGTTGGTTGCGAGGTTCTTATTTGTTGGTGTAGGTATGAGGTGACTCACGCGTGGTCTCCTACTGGATTGATACCGTGGTTCTCAAAAACTGAGGGAAATACTTACGCTGCTTTGCTGCATCATCCTATCCTCTTCAAGGGAAAACCAACGCATGCTCAAGAGGTAGCAAGAAGGATTTCTGGTGCCATTGCCGGGGAGATCCATGCCAAGTCAAAACATACTAAGTACCCATCACAACTCTTATCCTTCGCATTACATTATTTGCCATTTGCCTCTCATTTTCCTCTCCCCCACTTCACCCTTGCCATTTTATTCGCCCTCTTTTTCCTTTCACCCTTTCTTTTGCTTGTCTTGATAATTTGTTTTCCTATAAGATGCCTATTCATAGGAGGTATGTTAGACTTAGATGTGTTTGTCACATGTTTTATGATGCTCTCTTTGTGCTTCAATTCTTGTCTTTCCTGTGAGCATCATTGAAATCTTTTGCCTAGCTAAAAGGCTTTAAAGAAAAGCGCTTGTTGGGAGACAACCCAATATTTTTCCTTGATGTTATTCAATAAATAATCTAGCCTCTGTTTTGGTTGTATTTTTTGTGTTTAATTAGTGTTTGTGCCAAGTATAACTGTTGGGAAGACTTGGCGAAAGTCTTTTTGATCTTGCTGTAAAAAACATAAACTTTAGCACTCACGAGAATTGCTGACATTTTTATTGGAGAGTGCTATTTAGTTATTTCATTTTGAAGATGATTAATAGATAAATTCCTTACGTCCAGCAATTTATTTTAGAATCTTTGGGGTTCCAGAAGTTTGCGTTAGTTACAGATTACTACATACTGTTCTGTTTTTGACAGATACTATTTTTCGTGTGTTGTTTGCTTATTTTGATGAATCTATGGCTAGTAATGGAGTTTATAAACCATAGAAAAGTTGGAATACAGTAGGTTTAACACCAATATAAATAAAGAATGAGTTCATTACAGTAGCTTGAAGTGGTGTTTTGTTTTCTTTCGCTAACGGAGCTCACGAGATTTTCTGTTAAGTTTTGTGTTGTGAAGTTTTCAAGTTTTGGGTAAAGATTTGATGGATTATGGAACAAGGAGTGGCAAGAGACTAAGCTTGGGGATGCCCAAGGCACCCCAAGGTAAAATCCAAGGACACCAAAAAGCCTAAGCTTGGGGATGCCCCAGAAGGAATCCCCTCTTTTGTCTTCGTTCATCGGTAAGTTTACTTGGAGCTATATTTTTATTCACCACATGATATGTGTTTTGCTTGGAGCGTATTGTATGATTTGATTCTTTTCTTTTTAGTTTACCACAATCATCCTTGCTGTACACACGTTTTGAGAGAGACACACATGAATCAGAAATTATTAGAATATACTTTATGTGCTTCACTTATATCTTTTGAGCTATATAGTTTTTGCTCTAGTACTTCACTTATATCTTTTAGAGCACAATGGTGGTTTCATAGAAATAATTGTCTCTCATGATTCACTTAGATTATTTTGAGAGTCCTTTAGAACAGCATGGTAATTTTCTTTTAGGAATAATAAAAACTTTCATATAAGTGCATTGAATACTATGAGAAGTTTGATACTTGATAATTGTTTTGAGATATGGAGATGGTGATATTAGAGTCATGCTAGTTGAGTAGTTGTGAATTTGAGAAATACTTGTGTTGAAGTTCGTGATTCCCGTAGCATGCACGTATGGTGAACCGTTATGTGATGAAGTCGGAGCATGACTTATTTATTGATTTTCTTCCTTATGAGTGGCGGTCGGGACGACCGATGGTCTTTTCCTACCAATCTATCCCCCTAGGAGCATGCACGTAGTACTTTGTTTCGATAACTAATAGATTTTTGCAATAAGTATGTGAGTTATTTATGACTAATGTTGAGCCCATGGATTATACGCACCCTCACCCTTCCACATTTGCTAGCCTCTCTATTACCCCACACTTTTGGCCGGTATCATACACCCACCATATACCTTCCTCAAAACAACCACCATACCTACCTATTATGGCATTTCCATAGCCATTCCGAGATATATTGCCATGCAACTTTCCACCGTTCCATTTGTTATGACACGCTTCATCATTGTCATATTGCCATGCATGATCATGTAGTTGACATCGTATTTGTGGCAAAGCCACCTTTCATAATTTTTCATACATGTCACTCTTAATTCATTGCATATCCCGATACACCGCCGGAGGCATTCACATAGAGTCATATTTTGTTCTAAGTATTGAGTTGTAATTCTTGAGTTGTAAGTAAAAAGAAGTGTGATGATCATCATTATTAGAGCATTGTCCCAGTGAGGAAAGGATGATGGAGACTATGATTCCCCCACAAGTCGGGATGAGACTCCGGACGAAAAAAAGAGGCAAAAAAATAAGGCCCAAAAAAATGAGAGAAAAAGAGAGAAGGGACAATGTTACTATCCTTTTTGCACACTTGTGCTTCAAAGTAGCACGATGATCTTCATGATAGAGAGTCACTTATGTTGTCACTTTCATAAACTAGTGGGAATTTTACATTATAGAACTTGGCTTGTATATTCCAATGATGGTCTTCCTCAAATTGCCCTAGGTCTTCGTGAGCATGCAGGTTGGATGCACACCCACTTAGTTTCTTTTGTTGAGCTTTCATACACTTATAGCTCTAGTGCATCCGTTGCATGGCAATCCCTACTCAGTCACATTGATATCTATTGATGGGGATCTCCATAGCCCGTTGGTACGCCTAGTTGATGTGAGACTATCTTCTCCTTTTTGTCTTCTCCACAACCACCATTCTATTCCACATATAGTGCTATGTCCATGGCTCACGCTCATGTATTGCGTGAAAGTTGAAAAAGTTTGAGAACATCAAAAGTATCAAACAAGTGCTTGGCTTGTCATCAGAGTTGTGCATGATTTATATTTTGTGTGATGAAGATAGAGCATAGCCAGACTATATGATTTTGTAGGGATAACTTTCTTTGGCCATGTTATTTTGACAAGTCATGATTGCTTAGTAAGTATGCTTGAGGTATTATTATTTTTATGTCAATATTAAACTTTTATCTTGAATCTTTCAGATCTGAACATTCATGCCACAATAAAGAAAAATTACATTGAAAAATATGTTAGGAAGCATTACACATCAAAAATTCTGTTTTTATCATTTACCTGCTTGAGGACGAGCAGTAATTAAGCTTGGGGATGCTTGATACGTATCCAACGTATCTATAATTTTTGATTGTTCCATGCTATTATATATTCTGTTTTGGATGTTTAATGGGCTTATTTATACACTTTTATATTATTTTTGGGACTAACCTATTAACCAGATGCCCAACCCAAATTGCTGTTTTTTTGCCAATTTCAGTGTTTTGTAGAAAAAGAATATCAAACGGAGTCCGAACGGAATGAAACCTTTGGGAGCGTGACTTTTGGAACAAACGTGATCCAGAGGACTTGGAGTGGAAGTCAAGCAATCAACGAGGAGGCCACGAGGCAGGGGGAGCGCCAACCCCCTGGGTGCGCCCTCCACCCTCGTGGGCCCCTCGTGGCTCCACCGACCTACTTCTTCCTCCTATATATACCTATGTACCGTGAAAACATCATAGGACACCATGAAAACCTAATTCCACCGCCGCAACCTTTTGTACCCGTGAAATCCCATCTTGGGGCCTTTTCCGGCGCTCTGCCGGAGGGGGCATTGATCATGGAGGGCTTCTACATCAACACCATAGCCCCTCCGATGATGTGTGAGTAGTTTACCTCAGACCTTTGGGTCCATAGTTATTAGCTAGATGGCATCTTCTCTCTCTTTGGATCTCAATACAAAGTTCTCCTCGATTCTCTTGGAGATCTATTCGATGTAATCTTCTTTTGCGGTGTGTTTGTCGAGATCCGATGAATTGTGGGTTTATGATCAAGATTATCTTTGAACAATATTTGAATCTTCTCTGAATTATTTTATGTATGATTGGTTATCTTTGCAAGTCTCTTCGAATTATCAGTTTGGTTTGGCCTACTAGATTGATCTTTCTTTCAATGGGAGAAGTGCTTAGCTTTGGGTTCAATCTTGCGGTGCTCGATCCAGTGATAGTAGGGGAAATGAGACGTATTGTATTGTTTCCATCGAGGATAAAAAGATGGGGTTTATATCATATTGCATGAGTTTATCCCTCTACATCATGTCATCTTGCTTAAAGCGTTACTCCGTTCTTATGAACTTAATACTCTAGATGCATGCTGGATAGTAGTCGATGTGTGGAGTAATAGTAGTAGATGCAGGCAGGAGTCGGTCTACTTGTCACGGACGTGATTCCTATATACATGATCATACCTAGATATTCTCATAAGTATTCACTTTTCTATCAATTGCTCGACAGTAATTTGTTCACCCACCGTAATACTTATGTTATCTTGAGAGAAGCCACTAGTGAAACCTATGTCCCCCGGGTCTATTCTCCATCATACAAGTTTCCAATCTATTTTATTTTGCAACCTTTACTTTCAATCTATATCACAAAAATACCAAAAATATTTATCTTATTATTATCATCTCTATTAGATCTCACTCTTGCAAGTGGCCGTGAAGGGATTGACAACCCCTTTATCGCATTGGTTGCGAGGTTGTTATTTGTTTGTGTAGGTACGAGGTGACTCGCGTGTGGTCTCCTACTGGATTGATACCTTAGTTCTCAAAAACAGAGGTGAATACTTACGTTGCTTTGCTGCATCACCCTTTCCTCTTCAAGGGAAAACCAACGCATGCTCAAGAGGTAGCAAGGGCATGCCTACAATATCAATAAGAGAGGGGATGGCTGCCTGTTTGTGGACGTGCGTGTGAGAGACGGGTCAGGAGGCATGCACAAATGATGAGGGGGGATGATATGGCTGTGGTAAGCAGATGTAGCTACACAGGAAGATCAATCGTCCTTTGTCAGAGAAAGGAGAGACATAACTTGTGAGGTACATCGATCAATGGGGGGGAATAGTTAAAGCCGACCTAGGTATATGTTGGGAGATCAATCGGTATACATGCATGTGTGTGTTAGAAGCAAATGAGGCACGGGGAGAAGGATAGAGAGAGGGATGCATCTAGGAGGTGGTGCCAGAGTCATACTATATCAAGGGGGAAGGAGTGTGCGAGTACGAGATCGATGAAAAGAGTGGTGGGAGTGAGGCATGGACGGTGATAAGAGAAGAGGGGAAGCTTGTGTTTGTGCTAGGCACACCTGGCTAGAGAGGCATATCGATCGATGTGTGCCGTAAAGAAGGAGATGGGCCTACACACACCGTGGGTGAATGACCTAAAGTGAAAAGACGAATTTGCATGATGGAGCTAGAGAATGCTGAGGGAGGGTGAGAGGGATGCTGGTGTGTGCATGCACGAGAGAAAGTTAGTGCTAGCTACAAAGATAAGAGGATTGTGTGGGTGTAAAAGACGGATAGAGATCATACTTCATTATAAAAAGAGAATTCAGATATTTGAAGAATTTGTCATAGTGTTTTAAACTGACGCATGTGTGAATATATATAGCGGTGATACACATGGTGTGGTTATGAACATGTTATACTACATATAATATATTTTATTTCTACTCTTATAAAAATGGAGTTGTTGATGATGGTGTGTCTGCCATCCTACAATATAGGCCGTCCAATTTATATCTGACGGATAGGAAGGAAACTATGGCAATTTCGAAAAAAGATACCCACACCCCTCTCCATATTTGCAAATTAGGCCTCCCCTTGATCATGTTGATGTTATGTGGAACGCATGGGCACCTTGCTAGTACTACGTATAATATATAGACCATTGGTCATAATTTGGGCTACTGTGTGGCTTTTGCAGCTCAGGTCTAAATAATTGTCATAATGTAGGGGGCGGGGAACTATACTATGTGTGATAAACACGGTGTACATATGGAACATGGTTTAGATTATGAATATATAGTTAGTACATCAAATGTACTATTATTTGGAATCAACATCAAGTGTATTGAAAAAATAGAATTCGAGTTCATGTAGTACACATAGTTCATATCTTTCTCTATAGTAATCATGTGGTGTGTTATTAAGGTAATACACGCCGCCGCCACCACCACCTGCTGCAACCGCCGCCCACGCCGCCGTCGCCACCGAGCCGCACTGCCGCCCAAGCCCTGCCCCGCCGTTCACCAGATCCCGCCGTTGCAGCCGGCGACTTTTCCTCGGTTAACCGGTAAAAACCCCATCCGGTTTTCCCCCGGTTTTTTCTCTGTTTTAGTTTTTTAGGGTTTTTTCTCGGTTTTCCGGTTGGATCTAAATTGCGGACGTTCATCCGTAAATACTTAGTAGCGAACGTTTTCGTTCATTAGGGTTTCATAACGAACGTTCGTTTGTTAGGGTTTTTCTATTATTTTATTTTCGTCCAGGGACCTATCCACGATTAATTTTATCACAGATTAGTCCCTGATCTTGAAACCCTCGCAACTTTTTGCTCGTTCGTCCAAATCCAGTGAAACCAATGCCAAAATCTTTATCTTGTTCCCCTCTTTCCAGATAACCAACTTTAACATGGTTTTGAAAATTTAAAATTTGGTTTCAAGCAGATTTGAATGCGAACTTCTTTTGATCGTAGTTTGAGTTTCGTAGCTCCAATTGGGTTGATTCATTTTGCAAATCGAAACTCTTTAGTTGAACTTTCAGTTTGGATCTTTTCATTTGAGTTTTACCCTTGCATCTTATTATTGAAAGCTTATGTATGTTATTGTTTGTTCACGATAGAGTTTCCGAAGTGCGAAGCATGCTACTACGAGTCACTAGGGTTTTCAGATCGTCAGCAAGGCAAGTAACACTTTGATCATACCCCTTATTACCCAGTTTTTATGCATTAGTTTCAATCCTCAAACACTGCATGGTTAGGACTTGAATACTTTTGGGTAATGGGAAGTAGTGATGAGGTAGAACCTATTGTCTTTATTTACAAACCTTGGGAGTTACTTCTACGTTATGCTTATTTCTATGCTATGCTCGTAGACGTGGTTTGGGGTTGATTGATCCACGAAAGATGTGAGAGTTTTAATTAAATGTTAAAATTAAGGTGGCTACTTTAATACACATCTCGGTGGATTGGTTGAGGCACCCTGGAGCACCCAGTGATTGTCTTGGCACCTGGAGCAATCCAGTGTTGTCTTGGGATATCCCGGAGTACCCGTGTGATCATCCTATAGTTTGCCACCGAGGCTCAAAGGGACCATAAGATTATTCATGCTAGAAACTTCCGTGTGCAGCCACAAGCCATTATGAGCTCTGGCATAGTTGAGTAAGTTGTGTGACCTCTTTCAGTGGTAGGCTAGTAGATGTAGGGGATGTAGGTGGTACTGTCTACCCAGAGTTAAGAGTTAATGCTTCTGAAAGACCGTGTCTTGGTCATCTGTTTCTCAAACATCATGTAGTGTGCGAAATCCAACGGAGGAGATCGAGTCTTGTGGGGAAAACTGCGCAAACCTCTACAGAGTGTATAAACTAATCATGGTTAGCTGTGTCCCCGGTTATGGACATCTTGAGTATCTGGTTCTTGAATTATTGATTTGATCTCATCACTCTATTTCATAAATTTGTTGGGTTGATGATTACTTAATTTGGTATTGAGTTGGAGGAACCTTCTCAATGTTTTCAACAAGCTTTGTAGTTAAATAAAATCTATTCCTTTGTTGTAGGGAAAACTAGCTTTCTGCAAAAGAAAAAAACCATAGAGCCTCCACCAGCCAAATTTGCATATAGTTATAGCTGTTGCATGTTCATTGCTCTATAGTGTTGTTTTGCCAGCATATTCCATGTGCTGACCTACATAGGCTACAACATATTATGTTGCAGAGTTTTCAGATGAAGAGTAAGGTGCGCTAGGTTGTTGTCATGCACTCAGCTAAGCCGTTGGAGTTTGTGGACTCATTTACCTTCAAAGCTTCCAATGCTATCTTATTTAGATGGCCTTCAGCCATATTATTGTAATAAGTACTCTCTTACGAGACATTTGATGTAATAAGTGTGTGATTCAACTCTATTATAAATCCTTGAGTGCTCAGCATTACCGATCCAGGGATGACACTTATACATAGAGATTTGACCGTTTGAGGTCGTATTGCTACACTTATATATTGGGCATCAAGATCTATAGAGATAGATCAAGCCGCTTAATTGGACTTTCACAAAGCACATACCTTGATAAAGTTTTGAAAAAGTTCAAAATGGATCAGTCAAAGAAAGGGTTGTTGCCTGTGTTACAAGGTGCGAAGTTGAGTCAGACTCAATGCCCGACCACTTCAGAAGATAGAGAGAAAATGGAAGTCTTTCCCTATGCCTCAACCATAGGTTCTATCATGTATGCAATGATGTGTACCAGACCTGATGGGTACCTTGCTATAAGTCTAGCAAGGATGTACCAAAGTAATCCAGGAGTGGATCACTAGACAACGGTCAAGAACATCCTGAAATACCTGAAAAGGACTATGGATATGTTTCTCGTTTATGGAGATGACAAAGAGCTCATCGTAAATGGATACATTGATGCTAGCTTTGACACTGATCCGGATGACTCTAAGTCACAAACCAGATACGTATTTATATTAAATGGTGGAGTTGTCAGTTGGTGCAGTTCTTATAAAAGCGTTGTCGCGGGATCTACATGTGAAGCAGAGTACATAGCTGCTTCGGAAGTAGAGAATAAAGGAGTCTGGATGAAGGAGTTCATATCCGATCTAGGTGTAATACCTAGTACATCGAGTCCAATGAAAATCTTTTGTGACAATACTGGAGAAATTGCCTTGGCAAAGGAATCCAGATTTCACAAGAGAACCAAACACATCAAGAGACGCTTCAACTCCATCCGTGATCAAGTCGAGGAGGGAGACATAGAGATTTGCAAAATACATATGGATCTGAATGTGGTAGACCCGTTGACTAAGCCTCTTCCACGAGCAAAACATGATCAACACCAAGACTCCATGGGTGTTAGAATCATTACAATGTAATCTAGATTGTTGACTCTAGTGCAAGTGGGAGACTGAAGAAATATGCCCTAGAGGCAATAATAAAGTTGTTATTTATATTTCCTTATATCATGATAAATGTTTATTATTCATGCTAGAATTGTATTAACCGAAAACTTGATACATGTGTAAATACATAGACAAAACACAGTGTCCCTTGTAAGCCTCTACTAGACTAGCTCATTAATCAAAGATGGTTATGTTTCCTAACGATAGACATGATTTGTCATTTGATGAACGGGGTCACATCATTACGAGCATGATGTGATGGACAAGACCCATTCGTTAGCTTAGCATAATGATTGTTAAGTTCTATTATTATTGCTTTCTTCATGACTTATACATATTCCTTTGACTATGAGATTATGCAACTCCCGAATACCGGAGGAATACCTTGTGTGCTATCAAACATCACAACGTAACTGGGTGGTTATAAAGATGCTCTACAGGTATCACCGAAGGTGTTTGTTGCGTTGGCATAGATTGAGATTAGGATTTGTCACTCCGAGTATCAGGGAGGTATCTCTGGGCCCTCTCGGTAATGCACATCATGATAAGCCTTGCAAGCAATGTGACTAATGAGTTAGTTGTGCGATGATGCATTACAGAACAAGTAAAGAGGCTTTCCAGTAACAACATTGAACTAGGTATGAAGATACCGACGATCGAATCTCGAGCAAGTAACATACCGATGAGAAAGGGAATGACGTATGTTGTCATTACGGTTTGACTAATAAAGATCTTTGTAGAATATGTAGGAACAAATATGAGCATCTAGGTTCCGCTATTGGTTATTGATCGGAGAGTTGTATCGGTCATATCTACATAGTTCTCGAACCCGTAGGGTCCGCATGCTTAACGTTCGATGACGATTTGTATTATATGAGTTATGTGATTTGGAGACCGAATGTTGTTCAGAGTCCCGGATGAGATCGCGGACATGATGAGGAGTCTTGAAATGGTCGAGAGGTAAAGATTAATATATTGGATGATAGTATTCGTATCGGGTACATATCAGAGTACCGGGGGGGGAGATATGGGCCATATGGGCCATACGAGGGAGGCAAACCAGCCCACATAGGGGTGGCGCACCCCCCACAAGGGAGGAGTCTGAATTGGACTAGGGGAGCAGGCGGCGCCCCCCTTTCCTTCTCCCTCTCTCTGTTCTTCCCCCTCCAATAAGAGGAAGGGGGCGAATCCTACTAGGAGCCCATGTAGGACTCCTCCTACTTGGGGCGCGCCTAGGGACGGCCTCCTCCCCTCTCCCTCCTTTATATACGGGGGTGGGGGCGCCCCTAACACACATCAATTGTTCCAAGCCATGTGCTCCTCCCCCTCCATAGTTTACTCCTCCGGTCATATTCACGTAGTGCTTAGGCGAAGCCCTGCGCGGATCACTTCACCATCACCATCACCACGCTGTCGTGCTGACGGAACTCTCCCTTGACACTTTTCTGGATCAAGAGTTCGAGGGACGTCATCGAGCTGAACATATGCAGAACTTGGGGTGCCGTACGTTCGGTGCATGATCGGTTGGATTGAGAAGACGTTCGACTACATCAACCACGTTAAGCTAACGCTTCCGCTTTCGGTCTACGAGGTTACGTAGACACACTCTCCCCCTCTCATTGCTATGCATCTTCTAGATAGATCTTGCGTGACCATAGGAAATTTTTGAAATTGCATGCTACGTTTCCCAACATATGGTTGTGTTTTTATGTTTAAATTAGTGTTTGTGCGAAGAAAGCCTTTGGGATAAATTGGATGATATTGCTTTATTATGTGAGAAAACAAAAACTTTTGCACCCATTATCAAAATTGTTTAAATTCACTGGAATGTCATAAAATTCTAATTTTTTGACACATGATTGATATACAAAGTTTACACATTTTCCTAATTCTTCAGATTTTTTGGAGTTACAGAAGTATGGTCGTTGTTCGAATCATTACAGATGGTCCTATTTTTGATAGATTCTGTTTTCATTGCATTGTTTTCTTGTTTTAAAAAATCTATGGATTGTATCAGGGAGTATAAATCATGGTGAAGATATAATTCAATAGGTATTATGCAATAATAAAATATGAATGGATTTACAACAGTATGTAATGTGGTGATTTGCTTGTTATACTAATGGATCTCATGACTTTTTTGTTGAGTTTTTTGTGCTGAAGTTTTCAAGTTTTGTAACATCCTGGTTTTTGGCCCTTTTCTTTTTTCTTTTTGATTTATTGGTTTTTGCTCTGATTTTCTTTTTGGAGTGGATCTTTGGCCTTGCAACCTGGGTGATCATCATAATTACTTCTCCCAAGTGGCCCATCATTCTCAAAACTCTCCCAAGATCATGTCATTTCCATTCTAGCCCAACCCTAAAATTATTTTCTA
This sequence comes from Triticum dicoccoides, assembly GCF_002162155.2. NCBI lineage: Eukaryota > Viridiplantae > Streptophyta > Magnoliopsida > Poales > Poaceae > Triticum > Triticum dicoccoides. The sequence continues at coordinate 90,938,210 of NC_041388.1, forward strand.
AGGAATATCCCTTTTTCTATTAAATGAACTAGCACATATGCCCGTGTGTTGCAACAGGGAAAATTGATGTTTTGCACAAGCATAATGTCCCACAGTATCAGATTTATTATGAAGAACATGTTGCAATGCATCATCGTCCTTATACAAAATGAACATAAAAATACGTCGCAATTTAGTCGTATTCATATTTTCTTTGCGGGGCATAATGTGTCCCACTGATTTCATTTAAATACAATCCTTTTTAATGGCATTTTAGTATGATCCTTTCATTAATTACCATGAAGTCCTCACCCGTTTTAGTCGGGAATCAAATCCTTCCTTTTCTAATTTAGTAGCCCCAACACATTAAGGCCTATAGATCCTTTCTTTTAATTATCCTACCTTTTTACCTCAAATCCTTCATTTAGAATTTATTAAGACCACAATCTTTCTAATAGTTATTCCACCGATTTACCCATAATCCTTTCTTTAATTAGCCACATTCGTTTAAAATATTATATTTAAGCCCACAATCCTTTCTTTATTAGCTCATTCGCTTAATTAGCTCTCCCTAAACATGAGCCTTGGACCTCACCCTTCCCCATCTACAGGAACGAAGGGTGATTTGTGCGAACCCCAGGCTCTCCACCTCGCCGTTGCCGAATCGGCGGCTCCCTCGCCCTCCGCCGGACGCTCCGGCGACGGGAGGATGGGGGAAGCCCAATTTGCAGCATGTACATAGTGTAGGAGTGCCTAGGGAGCCAGCCGGTGGCGTCGTGGAGGCGGCGGTGCGACTGGATCGACTTTTTATAGGTGTTGGTCTCCCCTTTGATGGTGAAGTTCCGGTGGAGCTCCGTGGTGGACCAGCTCCTTTCTTCGTGCTCGCTGCTCGGTGGAGAGGCCGTGCACGGTTTCCCCATGCCGCGGATTGAAGGATGGCGATTCCGGTGGTTGAAGATCTGGAGAAGGAAGGCCATGTTGAGCAGTGCGATGACGACGACGGCCATGGGTGTAGGTCCTCAGGGACCATTGATTGGAGATTTCCCGTTTCGCCCGGTGGCTGCTTCGATCCAAGGCATCAGCGAGCAGCGGCGAACGGCACGTCACCGGCTCGTCCATGGCGCCGGCGTAGTCGGGTTGCAGAGGGGCTTGGTTGTAATTTCCTTTTCTGTGTGGACCTTTTAGTAATTTGGCCGTTTTAATATCAACTCCTTTTCTCGCAAAAATAAATAAATAAACATGATGACTGCCACTCGTATAATTAGAGTGAGTTGGGATTAGTAAATATGAAAGGTGCATCAGTCTTTGGTTGTTACATCTAAGAGATAGACAGGTGGTCTTGTGTTCAATTCCCACAATGTTGATTTATTTTGACCCAATTATTTTTCTCGGTCTCTCTATGGAAGCCGATAAAAGGCCCATCAACATACAAGTAACTGGCCTAGATCGCTTAACGTGTGTAAACCAAACGTAAAGGACTAAACCAAACCAAGAATACCTATTCCCTTCAATAGTAGGTATAGATAGTCCTGCTTGCCCTAGGTTGTGACGCAACCTATATTTCTGTCACCCCAAAAATTACCAAATAATTCTCATAAATTTTTTGGGTCATATCTTCCTCAAATATGTCAAAATGCTTCCTTGGCATCGTCAAAGATAATTCACAAATATTCCTTTTCTGCTTCTGCCCTAAGTGGTGGTTTGAGAAGCAAGTGTCATTTATCTTTGCTTGATTTATCCCAAACTTTTTGGACATATTTTTATTGTCAATATAATTGCCCCATGCCAAAATTCAACTCAATTTGCCTAGTAAATATTCTTGAGCAAATTTTCAACGTTCTTGTCTAAGGGAAGTCATTGTAAAGGAAGTGCAATCTAGGCATATCCAAATGAGTTGAAATTTTGCAAGGTCCTTCATATGATCAAATAATGACCCTCCACCAAATTTGAGCTCATGTAACTCATCTATGTGAGCCCAACTCCAAATCTTAGTTTCTGGTCAGATTTTCATTTTGTGAAGCAACCCTATTTTATATTGCTTCATTTGAGCTGATCATTTACCAGGATATTCCCATATACTCCTTCCACCAAGTGTCGGCTCAATCCATTAATCCATTTGCACCGTGCAATATTTCCAACATTCTATCCAGAGAGATGTTCTATGAAGCAAGTGCTAGTTTGGTTCATCCAAATGTCATGAAACTTTTTGAGAATATTTGTCGGTGTCAAAACCAGCGGATCTTGGGTAGGGGGTCCCGAATTGTGCGTCTAAGGCGGATGGTAACAGGAGGCAGGGGACACGATGTTTACCCAAGTTCGGGCCCTCTTGATGGAGGTAATACCCTACGTCCTGCTTGATTGTTCTTGATGATGTGAGTATTACAAGAGTTGATCTACCATGAGATCGTAGAGGCTAAACCCTAGAAGCTAGCCTATGGTATGATTGTATGTTGTCCTACGGACTAAACCCTCCGGTTTATATAGACACCGGAGGGGGCTAGGGTTACACAAGGTCGGTTACAAGGGAGGAGATATACAAATCCATATTGCCTAGCTTGCCTTCCATGCCAAGGAGAGTCCCATCCGGACACGGGACAAAGTCTTCAATCTTTTATCTTCATAGTCCAATAGTCCGGCCAAAGGATATAGTCCGGCTATCCGGAGACCCCCTAATCCGGGATTCCCTCAGTAGCCCCTGAACCAGGCTTCAATGACGATGAGTCCGGTGCGTAGTATTGTCTTCGGCATTGCAAGGCGGGTTCTTCTCCAAATACTTCATGGAAGATTTTTTAACACAAGGATAATGTTCGGTTCTGCAAAACAAGTTCCACACCCCACCGTAGAGAGAATAATATTTCTATAAATCTAACCTGCTGACATGCTTTGGTAGCGCAACATCACGTCACGGCCCGGTCCTTATCTAAACCATTTTTCTCAACTAGCGCTGCACATATTGCGAGGTGGTTTTTCTGCCACGTCTTGTAAAAGCAAAGATCGTGTCCCCCTTATTATGGGATTCTCATCAATACGGACGTGGGTAACATAACCGTGCTTGTTGGTATGACCCCTAGATCTTAGGCAAGCCCAAAACAACCACGAGGGGGACGCTTGATATTCCCCCTCTTTATAAATAGGACGAGGCCTTTTTCTTTTTTCCCTCTCGTGCTCAATCAAATCCTTCCCCTGCCTCAAGTTCTAACACCCAGACCTCAGGTCAGGCGCTTCAGACCTTCAACTATGTCCGGATCCAACCTTCAAGGTTGGTGGATGCAGAGGAGGACATCAAGAAGCTGAGAGAGGCCAGATATCTGACTGCCGAAATTTCGCATAGGCTGCTTGCCCGAGGGCAGGTCATCCCTACTCCTAAACCCACCGAGAGTGTCGTGTTCATCTCCCACTTCCTCCGAGGACTAGGCCTCGCTCTGGATCCCTTTGTTAGGGGTCTTATGTTCTATTACGGGCTGGATTTCCATGATCTGGCCCCGGATTCCCTTCTTCACATCTCGTCATTTATTGTCGTATGTGAGGCCTTACTCTGCATTACCCCTCACTTCGGCCTGTGGCTCAAGACCTTCGATGTGAAGCCGAAGATGATCGAGGGGCGGCACGCAGAGTGCGGAGGTGTCTTAATAAGCAAAATCGCTGATGCACCATGGCTAGAGGGTTCTTTACCAGAGGTGTCCAGATTGTGGCAGCGGGAGTGGTTTTACATCACAGCTCCCCGAAGTGCCAAGTGGGTAGCTGCCCCCACCTTTCGCTCGGTCCCCCCATCGCAAGTGATGTCATGGATCAGCAGGGGGCTGAGCTGTGGTCCAGCAAAGGACGTGCCAATATTGCAGAGCCGTATCTGAGATCTCTTTGAGAGAGATTTCAGTCTAGTTATGGTAATGCAAGTTATGCTAGTTCGTCGAGTCCAGCCTTGCAAACGTCGGCCCCTCCGTATGTGGGAATTCAACCCGAAAGGACCACGAGCTATTCAGCACTTCCTCGGCATGACGCTCGAAGAGATGTACAAATCGTTCTTCGGACCCCAAATAGAGTGTCCGGACACCTCCGAGGATATGGGTTTGAGCTGCAACCGCCCTGCTACCCAAGTAAGTAATCCCATGGACGAACCTGCCGTCCTTTTATTTATCATGGCATCATTCTAAAGAGTCGCTCTTTGACCAGGACAGGATAACAAAGGTGAAGATGATCAGGTGGTCGGCCCCCCTTCCTGAGGGTTTGGACAATCCGGCACTGGACAAGATGCTCGAGCGGACGCCTTATCTAGTGCCCTCAAAGGAAGATGAAGGGGGGATTAAAGAGGGCAAAAGCGGGCCTCACTTTCTACTCATTCCAACCATGGGAATGAGCGCCTCCGCGAGGCAGGATAACCAGGGGGGAGAATCTGACATTCTCTCTCCCCGGGGAAGGAAGAGGACTACCTCTGAAGATCCGGAAACCAAGGTTTCCAAACGGGAGAAGAAATCTTCGCTAGAGGGTCCTGCCTCGGATGGTATTCTTTCCGCACAATGTCCGCGTGGGGATCAGCCCTCTACCGAGCTGTAAGTAATCGAAAAGTACTTAATAGTGAAAATATCCCACCTTACTTCCGAAGACAATAACCGATGCTTATAAATTGTAGTCCGGATCGTAGCCCTTCTCGGCAGAGTTCGTCTTCTGGGGATCTTCTTCCGGAGATGATGGAGAGCGAAACGCCTCCCCCTGACACCCCGCCTCATGAGGCGGGCGACCCTGAAGTATCATCACGGAGGGTATCTCCGGATCCGCCAAGGCCAGAGGATAACCCTTTGGCTACCTGGAATCCCCAGTATCTGGCTCCTAAGGAGAGCGACAGTGTGCGGTCGAACACACTGAAGGATCTTCTGGGGCAAGCGGCCGTCTCGGAAGCGCATCGTACGCTGATGGGTACGGTAATTGAAAGGATTTCATCCTCTAAAAGCGGATTGCACGAAGCCTTTATGAGTCTGCTGAAAGGCTTTGAGGTACGTGAAATAATGTATGTTTTTGATAGTGCCGCACACGTTAGGTTTGCCCTATGCAGGTAGTAGCCCTTGAGACACTGGTTGTCGTCGCGAACAGCGGCAACCCGAGGATCATATTCCAAGGTAACAACCCGACTACCTTCATGGGAAGGTGGCTGAGGCTCCAGTGGCTAGCCGAACTGATGGGTTTACCGAGATAAAGCGGCAATTTGATACGGCCGATGCCGATATCATGCTTATCAACCAGCGGCTTGACGAGGCACAGGGTAAGTGATTTCTCTGGTGATCGTCACATAATAAGAGGAGCATGATGCCAGTATCATTAATATGTTGTGACTGCAGATGGAGCTGCCACCGTGGAGACCCTTTGGGCGGAGCTTGCCCGAGCCAAGGAACAAGCAAGGAGTAGCAATGCGGCCACTCTAAAGGCGGCCAAAGAGTTGAGGGCCGAACAGGCCGCACATTGCGAGAGCAAAGAAAGAATGGCCAAAATGGCTGTAGAGTTAAAAGATGCCACTGATCATTACCAGCTTCTTGAAGAAGAAAGTCGAGCGAGGGCGACGGACCTAGAGAAGGCCCTGGTAGCTGCCAAGGAAGCTCGCTCCAAAATTAGAGCGACGAAGGAGCTGCATCAAGCTGCAGATATTGTGTCTGTGTAGGGGATATACCCCACGGTATGACCCGACTGGAGTTGTAAACCGGCTGGGACTTGGTAAACCGGCGGATGGTAAACTGGCGGAGAGTTAAGATAGAGAGTCAAGACAGATGGCTAAGACAGACAGTAGACCGGTTGGTGGTAAACCGGCAGACAGTTAAGACAGATGGCTAAGAAATACGGTAAACTGGCGAGTGTTAAACCGGCAGAGTTAAAACAGATGGTAGCACCGGCAGGTGTTAAGTCAATCATAACCCGGCAGACAATGTTAAACCGGCAGACAATGTTAAACCGGCAGACGCTAAGAAGCCCAGGAAGGGAAGTCAAAATAGTTTAAGTTTTAGTCCAAGATGGACTCTACATGTAACCCACCCCTTTAACTTATATAAGGAGGGGCAGGGCTCCCCAAAGAGGAACAAGAAAATAACAATCTCTAGGGCTAGACACGATTAGAGGAGAGCCGGTTTACGGCGACTCCCTCTTGATGATAATGAGATCTAGCCTCAAACAGCATGTAGGGTTATTACCGGATGATGTTTCCCGGGGCCCGAAGCTATCTAAATCTTCGTCTTGTGTTGCATTTCTCGATTCCGCTCAACCCCTCTCAAGCTACCACATAGATGGGTTGGCCTCACGACTACATCCTTCCGCTAGGACATCTGACGTGACAATTCCACGACAGTTAGCGCCCACCGTGCGGCCCACGCACGATGGTGTTGAGTCCTTTAAGGGATCTACCTTAGGGATCAAGAGGTTCGCAAAATACGGATGAAGAAGAGCCGGTTTGCAAGGAATTTTTCATCAGCTTCAAAATTCATCAATCCAGATTTACAATAAGTGGAGTTTTTAGGTTAGTCGTTGCGGCATGCAATCCGCCGAGGCAAACAGCAGTTCGATCTTGTCGACTGTAGCAGGCACGTCAAATCAATCTGTGTCTGGGTCAAACCAACCATGGCCCGGAAGGAAGACCCAGAGTGGACACGACCACGTGCAATTAAAGGTTACTCAGCGGCTGCCCCGGTCTCAGCTCGCTACTCGAAGAATTGGCTTTGTTTTGGTTGTTTTCGAGCTGCTGTTATAAGACGCCTTGAGTTTCCAAGATTTGTGGTCTCCGTGGCCCAAACCGTCTCCGGGTTGTTTCTGTGCTGCTCCAGGCCAACCCATCATTTCTTCTTCCGTGGCTTCAAGCGGCCTCTTGTTCGGCCTCGACAAATCGCAAGCCACCGTGGACCGTCTACTACGACCCAGAGGATACAATCGGGGAGTGACCCGTTCGCCGGCTTGAGCTGTCAAATCCACGAAGTGATCTCGCTTCAAGCTTCACCTCAATCACCGCCATCACGCCAAAAGGCCGTGCCACGAGCCACCCCGGCCTCGACCCCGACTTCAAACCGCCTCCCCCACGATCATCTTCAAATCGGTCTCCTAAACCGCCGATGTATGTTGGTTTGCCTCGCGGGTTCTCCTCCGTACCGGCTGCATTGAACCGGCCACGGCCGCCGGGTCTCCATCGTGCCTGAGCGGCCAGCACCACTGCAGCATGCCTCTTCAACCCGGTGTCGACGCAGAGGCACCTCTTTGACCTACCGGAGCGCCCTTAATCCACCTGTACAACCGCATCTGGAGTGGTCTCCACGGCCTGGTCACGCTGCTTCAAACCGGCACCCCCGAGCTGCCACCTCCAACTCGCCGCGAGTTCGAATCCTTTCCACCAGAGCTTGAAGCCGCCCCGCCTCGTGCTTGCCTCCAGGCTGTCTCACGTCGCGCCTGAGTCGTCGTGGCTGCGCCTGAGCCGGCATGACTCTGGCCTGCTCCGCTCCACTCCGGCTGGTTCCTGCGCCGTATCCACATCACCGGAGGCTTCCCCATGCCCGAGCTCTTCTCCTACGCCAAGCCTGCGCCCATTGTAACTTCCGTCTATCTCTGCTCCAACCCACGCAGACCAAAACGCCGTTGCCAAGAGCCGCCGCACCACTTCCGCCGTTTTATCTCCACCATGGCCCGCCTCCGCCGAGTCACCCCTCTTCCATTGCTAGGTTACGACAAGCCGGCCGCAAGCCGCCTGCAGCGGGCCTGGCCTCGCCCCTAAACCGCCATCGATGCCATGGCCCTGACCAGCACCGTCCTGCGTGGTTCCACCCTGTCAGGTCACAACATTGTACTACCGTGCCTTGTTCAACTGCTGAGCCACCGTGAGCGATGTTGCGTCAAGTCGCCGGATCACCTCTGCTGCCGAGCCACTACTTCGAAGCCGGCCATGACCCGGACTCGATCGTCGTCTCCGCCCGCATCCACGCCTTGAGGCGCCCGCCTCTGCTGAGTCACTCCGGTCTCCAATCACCTCCGGGCTCACAGCACCCACGGGCCGACTCCGCCTTGCTGCCTGGCATGTCGCTCCTCCGCGCGACCCGCCTCCAGCCACGCCCTGAGCCGCCGCCACCCACGCCATCTTCTGTGCCGTCGTATTTCTTTTGAGCCGCCCGGGACCCCTCACCGACGGGACTAAATCAGCACCCGGTATTCGTCTATACCTCATTACCTGGTAAAGGGATGTGCGCAAGCCGCCGCCCTTGCGGCCCGGACTACTTCAACTCATCGGGACCGTCCCTGCGAAGTAACTCGCCCGTCTGTACCAGCTTATAATATTGCGGCCGACTCATCTATCTGCTCCCATGAAGGGCTCACCCATGATTGATTTTCGCTTCACCATGATGATCATTAACTCCGTGGTGGATAACTACTGGCCTAACATGGCAGGTGAAATCCATCCAGTGTATTTTTATATTATACATTGATTTCTTTAAAAGAGCAATTACTCCGGCTTGCAAGGTTATTTAATGCAGGACCCTACACTGCCATATTGGTGCAAATTTAAAGGCCGTCAGAAAAATTTCCGGCTTAAAAAGAAGGACTCCGGTTTAAAATCTGGGTCAAGGCAATGCTGTCTACCACAAAGCTTTGAAGCTCTCAGTATCCGGTTTAACAATTTCTGGTTCAACAAAGAGTAAATCTCTCGCAAGTTCGAGTTTTCAGGAAAAATTAAAGGCACCAAAGAGAGTTTGCTGCACCGCACAGCTCAAACATAGGTACCCCTTGAGCGCAGCTCACAATATCATTTGGGGGCTTGGTCATATTCGAACCATAGCTACACCCCTTGATCCGGCTATCAAGCCAATGTTATCATAAGAGCAAAGCTCTGGTTATTTAGGTAATCCAGCTATCAAGCCAATATATCATATGGGGCCAAAGAGAGTCTGTTGCATAGCACAGCTCAAACATGGGTATCCCTTGAGCACAGCTCACAATATCACTTGGGGGCTATGTTCGAACCATAGTCACACCTCTTGATAGGCTTAAGGCCACCAGGGAAATCACTTGGGGGCTTGGTCGTATCCGAACCATAGCTACACCTCTTGATAGGCATAAGGCCACCAGGGAAATCACTTGGGGGCTATGGGTTCGAACCATAGTTACACCTCTTGATCAGCATAAAGGCACCAGGGAAATCACTTGGGGGCTTGGTCGTATTCGAACCATAACTACACCTCTTGATCGGGGCAATGCCATAGTTATGACTACATGGGGGCTCTGGTCGTATCCGAACCATAGCTTAAACCCTCTTGATCATACATATACATCATCATCTATTACATCATACATCATCATTACATCATCATAGCATGTATCATATGTGAATGGATATACTAGCTTATATGGCAGGAATCCGTTTTCAAATCAGGTTATACTTATTCAAATCTTTAATAGCCAACACGGCTGGATTTTATTATGGTTATCAATAACAAGTATTATGATTAAGGTTTTCAAAGTCGCTTTAGCGCAATGACTATCATATTATCAATGGATATGATTTATTCTACAATTAAAAGAATAGTCCCGAGTCGTTGCAGGCTTACGACCCGACACTTGGGGGCTACATTATTTCAGTTGAAATTACATCAAATACACAAGTCTCATGTTGCTGCAAGCATGCACCATGACACTTGGGGGCTAATGCAAAGTCATTTTTTGCTCACCTTATTGAAGACCCAACTCATCACATTGTAATGAGTCGGCCCTTGGGGGCTACCAATTGCCTCTGTCAACAATTTAAGGTACTAAGATTTTTATCCATTACATTGAAGGGTCCACTGCTCAGTTGGTAAAGCACAAGGCTCTTAACCTTGTGGACGTGAATTCAAGCCCCATGATGGGGGTTACACGTTGCTGTTCAAAGTTTACAAGATTATATTTACAAAGTCCCTGCTCATTATTGCATAATGACCCGACCCTTGGGGGCTACACTAGTTGAAGTTTTTATGAGCATTAAGCAATTACAAGTCCCAGGTTGCTGCAAGCATGACAACCCGACACTTGGGGGCTACATATGTGGAATACTCAGTTCTGACTCGTGATTGGGATGAACAACCTGGATTTCTTCAAGCTTGTGACATTCATATTGAAGCAAGTCTTAAGCTGTGGCAATGCTACCTTCTTAAGAGTTGGGGGCTACAAGTGATAGGCATATAAGAGGTATATTTTCAAGCTGGATGTTAACTACAAGTATGGCCTGGTGCTATCAATATTTATAAATAGGTGATCTTGGCAATGATAAACCGGTAAGTTCTACATTCTTAAACTAGCTGAAGATCAAATGAGTATTTCAAAGGCCAATATTTTTGTTAAGCATTGGGAGCCGAAGTCAAAGGAGTTATTCTTCACATTATTTGTCTATGACAAACCAATGCCAGCAAATTGATTATGAAGCTGGTCTATTGACTCGGATTTTCTAGAAGGAAATGATAAGGATTTAAAGATGCTCAGGATCAGTTTAACATGGATAAATCCAAATTAAACTGGGGGCTAATGTCAGGGATATACCCCGCGGTATGACCCGGCTGGAGTTGTAAACCGGCTGGGACTTGGTAAACCGGCGGATGGTAAACTGGCGGAGAGTTAAGACAGAGAGTCTGTCGGATTTCGGGTTCCGGCAGACCCTTGAGGTTCGAACACTGGGGTGCACGCGGAGATCTCTCCCCTATCGATCTACGTCCGATCCTCTCATGCGAACTAAGATGAAAAATGATGAACAACACAAGAGACATGAGGTTTATACTGGTTCGGGCCACCGCTGTGGTGTAATACCCTACTCCAATGTGTTGTGTGGTGGATTGCCACTGGGCTGATGATGGACAGTACAAGGGAAGAACATCCTCGCGAGGGGTGTTCTTGAGCTGGTGTGGTGTGTTCTACTTAGTCTCTACTGGGTTTCTCCTCTCTCTCCCTTTCACCCTCCTTTTCTCCTCTTTCTCTCCTCCTTTTCCCCACTGTGGAGGCTAGCTCTATTTATAGAGGCCCTGGGCCTCTCCCCGGATAATTGAGCGGGAAGGGCGCTAACAATTGGCCATTTCGAAGGGGAACATCCAGTACAAGTTATCCTGACCAAAGGTGGTCTTCGGCTGCCAAAAGCACTGGTAATGACGCTGTCTTGGGCTCCACGGTGACCTCCGTCCGGCCGTGCGGCTGGTCTTGGTCTCGTTGCACCGGAATGGTAACCTTTGCCTGATACCTTGGCCTGTGCTTGCCCCCTTTGCACCAAAGGGGAAACAAGGACCCTGCGCGGGCCGGCGCCCGCCTGGCCTTGATCGTCATGGCTTGCATCATGGGATCCTCGCGAGGTACCCTTGCATTGATCTCTCTGCCTCCTCGCGAGCCTGCCTGATGAGGCCGCTCTGGAGGAAGCTTCATGTCGTCTGCCCCGCGAGGCTTGGCCCCTCGCGAGGGTCTTGAACTTGGGCTGATGAAGATGGGCCGCACTGGGTCCCCACCCGAGCCACGCTGCAGGCCGTAGGCAGGCAAGTCTAGGGACCCCCGTTCCCACAACACCGACAGTAGCCCCCGGGCCCAAGGTGCGCGCGGGCTTGGCTTAGCAGAGAAGCGATGGGACAAGCGCGAAGCATCGTGGGCCCTAACTGCCTGCGGCCTTGGGCGCCGCGTGGCGGTTGATTGGACGTGGGCGTTTGCACTTCCCACGACGCCTCGGCAACTGCACATCTTGACAAGTCCCTGCATGCGGAGATATGGGTCATGATTACCTGAGGTCATGGTGCCCGGTGGTTGGCCTTCCCCGGCTATAAGTACGGGGCTGCGTGAGATCCGCCAGTTCACCCCTTTCCGTTACTCCTCCTCTTCTTCTTCCTCATCCTTGCTTCCTCTTGCACCAATGGCACCGATCCGCCGGTTCTCAGCTGAGGAGAAGGGAAAGGCCCCCAGAGAGGGTCCTGACCCCCTCCCACCGAAGAAGCGGCCAATCCTCTGTCACCGGGCGAAGGCGCCTGGCAGGAGGTGTCGAGGCCATGGTACGAGCGGCCGCCGCCTGGGAGGGCGCCGAGCAACACTGACAGTGTCACCGCCGATGCCGGTGAGTCACAGTGGTGCGCCTCGTCCCCTCTGGAGTCCACGCGGAGCGCTCCTCTCGCGAGCTTGTGCTCCATGCCGCCATGCCTCCAATTCCGTGGATCCTCCTTCCTCCCTCCTTCGCCTTCGAGATGCCGCCGAGCGAGGCCCTGGAGCTCTGGCTACAGCACGCCGACTGTGGCACCCCTGCAACTGGAGCGGAGGTCGTGGTCGTCGCTCCGGGCAAGGTCTTCATGACCCGGAGCTGGGGTGAGATTGCTCGGGTCTATCGCGCGGACGACATCTTGGTGATCCATCTTGAATACGACGGCTCCTCCTTGATGTTCTTCAAGGTCTTTGATGCAGAAGAACGCCGGCTGGAATGCTGCCCTAAGGGAAGCGGCAGGGGTGACAAACTAGTGAGGACCAGCCCCGCCTGTTGGTCCTCCTGCAGCTCCTCAGGCAACAACGGAGGGAGTGAGGGCTTCAGCAGCTCCCCCGAACTCCTCGCGACCCCGTAGACGAGCGACGACAGCTACGAGCCTCCGAGATCGCGCCGCGCTCGGAGTGGGGCAGCTGCATCGGGCCGCCGACGCCACTGATCTGGATGGGATTGGCGCCGTCACTGGGCAGCCCACTGTTGATGATGGCGTCGCTTGTGGAGGTGCTAGCAAGTAGCGTCCCTTAGGGTTAGCACCTTTTGTTCCCTGTGAGGAATTAAAGCAACACCCCGCGGGGGTATGTAAGGCGTCTGCCGTGCCTTTTGTAAATACTATATCCTTAATATGAATTGGCGTGAGGTGTCCGTTCTGTTCCGGCTAAGCTCCCCCTTTCTATCCTCACGAGGACTTGGCGCTCTAAGATGACAGGTCCCAGTCCCCAGGCAAGCTTCAGTCGTCGCTGGTATGCCAGGTCGCGATGCTGTGGTCAAGGCCAGGAGGTGAGCAGCCCGAGGTCCGGTAAGAGCCCCCGAGTCGCGATGCTCGGGAGGTCCCCTTTAGCGCTCAAGAAATCCTTGCTGGGTGAGAAAGGAAGGTAGCATCGCCGTGATAGTTGCACAGGGCGGGGATTTAGCGCTGCGTTGGTCTAGCTCTTGCGAGGGCGCGACTTATCTTGTGCGTCTGATGTAGTTCTTCGGAGAGGCGCCCGGCCCGAGAGGCGGTGGCCAAGGTACTGCCCGATTAGGCCCTCGCGAGCTTCTTCCCACTCCCCCGCACTTTCCTTAACGCTCTACGTCCTCAGGTCCCGGCCCTCGAGCGAGCTCAGCCGCCGCTGGTATGATAGGTCGCGATGCCGTGGGTCAAGGCCAGGGGGTGAGGGCTGGAGAGCCAGTAGGAGCCCATGAGTCGCGATGCTCAGGTACCCCCCTTTTAACGTGCAAGCGGTCCGTGCCGAAGAGGGGGAGAGAGAGCTCACGATGCCCCCAACATTGCTCCTGGAGTAGGCCCTGCACACCAATCATGAGGAGAAACAAGGCATGTCGTTACGGTCGCCGACCAACCTATGGTCACTCCGAGGGAGCGGTCAGGGCACTGAGGGCCTGGTGAGGTGGCGCCGTGCGGGGCTGCCGCGGCCAGAGCTCGACCACTCAGGTTTATCAACGCTGCAGGGATGGACCCGTGCGCACGCGCTGTGCCAGAGCGAGCGGCTCTTCAGATAGGTGTCGATCGAGCAGGTGATTAGGTCAGGTATGTTAAGCACATAGGAGGAAATCCAATTTCAAGCAAGCGCAGGTAAAAGCAACCGCCGCTGGGTCGGGCCCGAGCGGCGTGGGGATGATGGAGCCCGAGGGGTGCCCCCAACAAGGTAAGTAAAGAGCATAACGAAAATGGATACATGCCACGCGGACGGACCCACGCAGCCTGGGAATGGTGCAACCCTGTGGGCGCTCCCAGCTGAAAGTAGAACTCTGAAAGATGTCACCTGGTGCTGTTGAAGATGAAGTGATGCTGAGGAATTGAGCGATGCACGGTGAAGACGTCCGCCCTCATGAGCCCCCAGGCCCTGGGGCCTCGGGAGGCTCCGTTGGCACGTGCAGGTCTTTGGGGACCATCGCCACCTCCACCAGGACCGCGCGATGCCTGACCTCCTGAGCCTCCAGAATGCTCCTCAACAGGCGCTGATGTGCAGCGACCGCGCTCGGCAGGCCGAAGGGCATGCGAACGTAGCTGTGAGGTGGTCCCTCGCAGTGCCCTACGGCCGAAGGCCATAGGCGCTCCTGGGACGCAGCTCGGTTGAGCCCTGGTACGTCGATGCAGACGCGCAGTCCTCCATCCTCGCCTGGATGTGGGGCCACGACAGGTAAGTGGCGGCTTCCACGCGTGGCTCTGGACTCTTGTAGCTCATGGGTGTTCCTTGTGATGAACTCCTGAGGGTTTGGTCTCCTTTGACTTGTACCTTCCTGAGGGAAGCATGCTTGAAAGCACCCCTCCAAGTGGTGCCCGAGCGCCTCCCCCGCGACCTTGGCAAGGTCGGAGGCTCTCCAAGAGAGATCCCCCGAGCCCTGCCCGAGGAGGGCGCCGGGCACGCCTTCTTATGCATGAGAGGGTGGCATTCCCTGATCGGGCGTGAATCCTGACGCAATACCACCGGAGGTGCTTGCCTCCCTGTGGCTCGGGCCAGGTGAGGTCTTCTTCTTCTTGAGGGTCGCCTCGGGAGGCCTCCCGCTCCTGCGATCTGGGTCTTCGATTGCTGCGGCTTGGAATGCACGCTTGAGCGAGCACACTGCATCCCTTTCTTCACAGGGTACGGTGATGACTCTGCCGCTTCCTGGCATCTTGAGGACATTGTAACCATGGTGAGTTACTGCCATAAACTTGGCTAGGGCTGGTTACCCGAGGATGGCATTGTACGGCAGGCGGATGTGAGTGACGTCGAAGTCGATGAGCTTGGTGCGATAGTTGTTGCGTTGCCCGAAGGTGACCGAAAGGCGAACCTGCCCAATTGGAACAGTGGAACCATCGGTGACTCCTGAGAAAGGCTTGGTCGGCTGAAGTTGGTCGTACAACAGTTGTAGATTGTCAAACGTCTCGACGGACAAGACGTTCATTCCTGCCCCGCCATCGATGAGGGTCCTGGTCTATGGAACTGAACGTGATCGCGCACGTAGACCACCCGAGAGGGCGCATTGCCTAAAGCTTGGGAAGGACTGCATTCACCTCGCGAGTAAACTGCTTGAAGATGCACTGTGAGGCTGGGGCCTGGGCGCCACCCAAGATACAAGCAATTGCACGCAGCTCTTGGAAGCCCCCAGGCCCATCGTCTTGGTGTTGGTCTTCGTTCCTCCTTGGTGGAGGCAGCAGAGGAGGGAGGCCTGCATTGTCGTGCGGTTGGCCCTCACGAGGCTGGTCCCTCCAGCCTCCCTCGCGAGGCTGGTCCTGCCAGCGGTCCTCGCGAGGGCGGTCACGCCATCCCTGGCGAAGGCCACGGTCTTCCCATCATCCGCCACCTCTTCCTCCTCCTCGGCCATAGCCCCTGTCGTTGCGCTTTGGGCGTCGGCCGATTCACCCATCTCGCACGGCTCTGAGCTCTTGACATTCGTTGGTGTTGTGGGTGTGGAGGTCGTGGTACACGCAGTACCGTCCGCCCTTGGATGACTCTGGCTGATCCCTCCCTCGCTTGGTGTCCGGTTCCGCTGCTAGCATGGCAGCCCCCTTGCGCTTCACGTCTTTGGCCTTGAGCTTTTTTTCTTCCGGGTCGGCTGCCGGGAGCTCGAGGAGGGAGAGACGCCCTTCCTCAGCCTTGGCGCACTTGGTCGCCAAGTTGAACAGCTCCAGGGATGTGCACAGGTCTTCATGGATTGCTAGCTCTTCCTTCATCTTGACATCGCGCACGCCATCGG
This sequence comes from Triticum dicoccoides, assembly GCF_002162155.2. NCBI lineage: Eukaryota > Viridiplantae > Streptophyta > Magnoliopsida > Poales > Poaceae > Triticum > Triticum dicoccoides. The sequence continues at coordinate 90,954,066 of NC_041388.1, forward strand.
AGAAGGCTGAGATGATAGCTTCTTCAGTCACCTTGGGGATCTTGAGGCGAGCGTAGTTGAAGCACTGGATGTACTTCTGCAGGGTTTCTCCTGGCTGTTGCTTGATGTGGCACAGGTCGCTCACGACCGGGGGCCGGTCGCGAGTGCCCTGGAAGTTGGCGATGAAGCGGGTGTGCATCTCGCTCCAGGAGGAGATCGTGCCGGGAGACAGGTTCAGGAGCCAGGTGCGGGCACCATCCTTGAGCGCCATGGGGAACCAATTCGCCATGACCTTCTCGTCTCCGTTGGCGGCTACGATGCCCAGCTCGTAGAGCTGCAGGAACTCCGCGGGGTCCATTGTGCCATCATAGCGGGGAGGGAGGTCAGGCTTGAACTTGCCTGGCCATGTGACGCCGCGCAGCTCGGGGGTGAAGGCCAGACAGCCCAAGGTGGCCACCGGCGCCCTTTGCTGGTGTCGGACTTGTTCTTTCGGGTCACCATGCGCCGCTACTGGGAGCAACGCGGGGTCTTGTCGTGGAGGCGCTGGGGCGCGATCTTGGCGCGCCGGCGTTGGGAGCGCGCGAGCACCTTCCCGGGGACGCGGGATCTCTTGGCAGCTCCCTTCTTGCTGCACAGGCGCCGGACGTGGAGGGTTCCGCCCTGGGGCTACGCGCCTTGGAGCCAAGGCACCTTCTTGGGGAGGAGGCACTGGAGGCGCCTCCTAGTCCTCGCCCCCTGCACGGGACGGAGGGCGAGGCAGCAAGAGGGACCGCAAGGGGGAGCCCCCTGCGGCACTGACGAGCTCGGTGATGCGGGCGAGCTAGTCCTCGTAGAGGTCGTCAACGGGGCGATAGTGCTGGAGCTCCCGCGCCAAGAGCAGTGAGGCGTGCACATCCATGGGTGCGTGACGGGCGTGGGACGACGAGCCAGCTGGAGTCAGCGACGGGGTGGCAGTGCGACCATCCCGCCAAACCGAAGGATGCTGGGACGAGGCCTGCTGCTCGTTCCCCGTCGGGCCGGTGGCGGCGTTGGCGGCGGGCGACGGGGAACGACGAGGGTGGCCGCTGTCAGGCGCCGTCTGGGCGACGCGAGTGGCGCGAGCAGCCCGGCGCTCAGCGCGAGCCTGACGAGCGTCAGCCATGGACACGGCGGAAGATCACACGCGAAGAGCGGAAGAAAGATTCTGGCGCACCCCTTCCTGGCGCGCCAAATGTCGGATTTCGGGTTCCGGTAGACCCTTGAGGTTCGAACACTGGGGTGCACGCGGAGATCTCTCCCCTACCGATCTACGTCCGATCCTCTCATGTGAACTAAGATGAAAAATGATGAACAACACAAGAGATACGAGGTTTATACTGGTTCAGGCCACCGCTGTGGTGTAGTACCCTACTGCAGTGTGTGGTCTGGTGGATTGCCACTGGGCTGATGATGGACAATACAAGGGAAGAATAGCCTCGCGAGGGGTGTTCTTGAGCTGGTGCGGTGTGTTCTACTTAGTCTCTACTGGGTTTCTCCTCTCTCTCCCTTTCACCCTCCTTTTCTCCTCTTTCTCTCCTCCTTTTCCCCTCTGTGGAGGCTAGCTCTATTTATAGAGGCCCTGGGCCTCTCCCCGAATAATTGAGTGGGAAGGGCGCCAACAATTGGCCATTTCGAAGGGGAACATCTAGTACAAGTTATCCTGACCAAAGGTGGTCTTCGGCTGCCAAAAGCACTGGTGATGACGCTGTCTTGGGCTCCAGGGTGACCTCCGTCCGGCCGTCCGGCTGGTCTTGGTCTCGTTGCACCGGAATGGTAACCTTTGCCTGATACCTTGGCCTGTGCTTGCCCCCTTTGCACCAAAGGGGAAACAAGGACCCTGCGTAGGCCGGCGCCCGCCTGGCCTTGATCGTCATGGCTTGCGTCATGGGATCCTCGCGAGGTACCCTTGCATTGATCTCTCCGACTCCTCGCGAGCCTGCCCGATGAGGCCTCTCTTGAGGAAGGTTCCTGTCGTCCACCCCGCGAGGCTTAGCCCCTCGCGAGGGTCTTGAGCTTGGGCTGTTGAAGATGGGCCGCGTTGGGCCCCCACCTGAGCCACGCCGCAGGCCGCATGCAGGAAAGTCTGGGGACCATCGTTCCCATAACATCGACAGAGTCAAGACAGATGGCTAAGACAGACGGTAAACCAGTTGGTGGTAAACCGGCAGACAGTTAAGACAGATGGCTAAGAAAGACGGTAAACCGACGAGTGTTAAACTAGCAGAGTTAAAACAGATGGTAGCACCGGCAGGTGTTAAGTCAATCATAACCCGGCAGACAATGTTAAACCGGCAGACAATGTTAAACCAGCAGACAATGTTAAACCGGCAGACGTTAAGAAGCCCAGGAAGGGAAGTCAAAATAGTTTAAGTTTTAGTCCAAGATGGACTCTACATGTAACCCACCCCTTTAACTTATATAAGGAGGGGCAGGGCTCCCCAAAGAGGGACAAGAAAATAACAATCTCTAGGGCTAGAAACAATTAGAGGAGAGCCGGTTTACGGCGACTCCCTCATGATGATAATGAGATCTAGCCTCAAACAGCATGTAGGGTTATTACCGGATGATGTTTCCCGGGGCCCGAAGTTGTCTAAATCCTCGTCTTGTGTTGCGTTTCTCGATTCCGCTCAACCCCTCTCAAGCTACCACATAGATGCGTTCGCCTCACGACTAAGTCCTTCCGCTAGGCGCTAGGACATCTGACGTGACAATTCCACGACAATCTGGGAAGCCCTTCTTGTTGCAGACTAAATTCGGAGATCCAATGTATGCGCCGCTTGACCGACTGTGGAGTTCTGTGGACGCCTACGTGGATTTGGCTCCAAGTGCTGCATATGCGGCCGAGTACTTCAAGGATCAGAAAGATCACATAGTGGAAAAGCTGTTCTGGTCATAGTTTCATGCTCCAGTCCGTCCGCTGCTGTTGAATGAGCGAATGGCCGAGTGGGCCGAGCTCCATAGGTTTTCCAAACTTGCCATGAGGTCCGTTGTGGATCATCTGTGGCCGGGAGGGCCAAGGCCGAATAGCTATTTTAGTTTAGTGCAACAATTCCTTGGTGCTATGTCGCGTATCGATGCTATGAAGAGATCGGCGTGCATAGAGGGTGCGCGGATGGCCTTTGTCTGTGTCAAGACATACTGGGCGGAGATGGAGGCCACCACTATTGCGACTTAGGGTTCGGCCGTAGGCCGAGTGGCTGCCGAGCACTACTTTGAAGAAGATCTTGAAGGCGCTCGTTTGATAGAGGCTCAGTGCTCAAAGAATATTATGTTCTAGTGACATGTACTTCCATTGTAAAAACAATGTTTTATTGAGTTATCAAGGCTGTATTTATACTTTTGCCCGAAAGTACTATGATGCCTTCTGTGTTGCCATTTATGTATATATGTATATAACCTGAAAGTTTGCAGTCGTCGGCTTCTGCCCCCACGCATATAATGCGGGGGTGTTCGCAGAAAACGTGTATCCATACTTGATCCAACGTCTTGGTCCATTAAGGAGGTGGTAGCGCGGCGAACGAGGCAATCAGACTATATTGCTTTAACACTTTCACTTAGCCATAGGAGTTTGACGGTGGGGCTACTATAAAGCCCCTGGTACTTCTGCGCTCGTCCGAATACGGGGTGCGTACATACATGACCGGGAAACGGCCCTTCATTAATGCGATGGAATCTCGAAGATTCCGCTGAGTCATCGAGTGGTTGACCAGTCTCTCGCTATATCATGACAGTCAGTTTTCGGCTTTCTCTACTGAGGTGCTCATCCGGAAGAACCAGGGCACAATCGCAGTAGTTCTCCCAGTGCTACCTTAGCCGATATAATGGAACGTAAGGTACCAAAGGGTGGTAGCCGGCAAACCCAACATTTGACCAAAGACATGATTCGGAGCTGATGCATATAGAGCCAAACTCGCGACGCCGAACACTCCCTAAGGTGTTCGGTCTTTATAACATATACCAGGCAAAACAATGCCCTTAATAATAAACCCCATGTGTCCAGGTACGTTCAATATCAGGACGTGGTGACATGCCAATAACGTCAGCATCCTTCTTGGTTATGTGGAGTATCTGGAGGATGTGAGCAACAAGAGACAGTAAAAAAGGTTTACACATGGTCTTAATCTAAACAGAAAACTTTGGGCGGGTCCCTGCTGCACGTCTGCGCCCGTGTCTTCATTGTGCCGTGTCCTGGACAGGTGCAGCACGATTGTCATCTGTAAAAGGAAAGAACATAGGTGAAAGTTGCCGTGCTGAAAAATAATAATTGGTTATTACCAATGAACTATCAAAATTCAAGAGAAGTCAAGTTGAGCCGGGGTGGCCCTGATTACGCGCGGGAAGCCCCTGGTATCGTTTATGGGGGTTTGATCATCAAACCAATCTCATGTATATGTGGTGGAGTGCCGGACTCGTCTAACCGTGTCCGTGGTCTTGACGACCTGTCATTTTTTCCTGGTTGGTGAGGCCGGCTAGTTCGCGGCTGTTAAAGCCGCCGCATCCTCTTCCACACGTAAAAAATGTTCGGTGTTTCCGCTAACTGTGATGATGCACGTGGACTAGACATCTTAAGCTTGAGAAAAGCATAATGCGGTATTGCATTAAAACGAGCGAAAGCCATTCTTCTGAGTAGTGCTTGAAAACCACTTCGGAATGGAGCGACGTGGAAAGTTAACATTTCGCTTCGGAAGTTATTGGGAGAACCGAATACAACCTCTAGCGGTAGAGAGCCCATACAGCGGGCCTCTTGGCCTAGTATTACTCCCTTGAAGGTAGTATTACTGTGGCTTATTTGTGTCGGGTCCATCCCCATTTTGTGGACTCTGTCCTGATATATCAGATTTAGATCACTGCCGCCGCCCATGAGGACTCGTGTGAAATGGTACCCGTTTATTATTGGGTCTAACACCAAGTCCGCCAATCCTTCGTGCCGGATACTTGTCATGTGATCCCTATGATCAAAAGTGATCGGGCAGGCCAAACAGGGGTTGAACCTGGGGATGACGGGCTCTATGGAGCATGTGTCTCGGAGTGCATGCTTGCTTCTCCTCTTCGTCACATGGATCACGTTTACGGTTTTAACCTCTAGTGGGAACTTTTTCTGTCCTCCTGTGCTTTGCTGGCGAGGTTCATCCTCGTCTTCGCTTGGTGTCTCATCCCCATTGTGTTCGGCGTTTAGCTTACCGGCCTGCTTGAAGACCCAACATTCTATGTGGGAGTGATTTGCAGGTTTGTCAGGGGTGCCGTGAATCTGACAGAGCTTGTCAAGAATCTTGTTTAGGACAGATGGTCCTTCTCTGCTGCCTTTGAAGGGCTTTTTCCGCTGACTTGGTCAAGAGCCCCTGAATCCGGCGTTTACCGCCATATTATCTGGGCTGCCTTCTTTATTTCGATGCTTGTTTTTGTTGCGTCGTGGTTTTCCATTGCCATCCCTGACTTCGGATGTGCTTGGGTCGCTGGTGCTTCTACGGGCCAACCAGTTGTCTTCGCCCGTGCAAAAGCGGGTCATGAGGCTTGTTAGGGCTGCCATTGTTCTCGGTTTTTCTTGGCCGAGGTGTCTGGTGAGCCATTTGTCTCGGACACTGTATTTAAAAGCTGCTAAGGCTTCGGCGTCCGGACAGTCGATGATTTAGTTCTTCTTGGTGAGGAACCTGTTCCAAAGCTTTCGGGCGGACTCTCTGGACTGTTGGATTATATGACTTAAATTGTCTGCATCCGGAGGTCGGACATAAGTCCCTTGAAAATTAGCCCGAAAAGCGTCCTCGAGCTCCTCCCAACTTCCAATTGAGTTTTCGGGGAGGCTTTTCAGCCAGTGCCGAGCTGGCCCTTTAAGCTTGAGGGGCAAATATTTAATGGCATGGAGATCGTCTCCACGAGCCATATGAATATGGAGGATAAAGTCCTCGATCCAGACTCCAGGGTCTGTTGTCCCGTCGTATGCCTCTATGTTCACTAGTTTGAATCCTTCTGGGAATTTGTGATCCAGCACCTCATCGGTGAAACATAGGGGGTGTGCGGCACCCCTATATTGGGATATGCCATGGTGTTCGGATGGTTGTAGTATTCAGTTTTGATTTTGTGACGGAGTGCGCTTCCTAGATCCATAGATGGATCTGGTCGCGCCAGATTTTTGGTGCAAGTTCTCATGTAGATCATGTGTTAACTTATGTGCGACTTTGTTAGCCACTCTATCGCGGTCACCAGGTGGTGGACCCTGCCGGTTGGCCGTATCATTTTTCGACTGTGTGGGCTCTAAGGCCTCATCGTTGAATTCAGGTAATAGCTTGCGCTTTGGATAGCTATTTGTGTGGTAACTTCCGCCATACTTTGTTTCGTTGTCGAGCACTTTGTTCCACCTGCTGTTGAGCGTATCTTGTGTGGCCTTAAGCCTTTGCTTCTGCTTCTTCAGGCTCCTCGCGGTGGCAATAAGCCTTCTGCAGAGGTTCTCTTGCTCCAAGTGCATTTCCAGGATGATGTGTGCATCTTCGTTCGGACTGTTTTCCTCCCCAGACGGGGTTTGATGAGGTTTATGATACGTCTCCAATGTTTCTATAATTTTTGATTGCTCCATGCTATATTATCTACTGTTTTAGACATTATTGGGCTTTATTTTCCACTTTTATATTATTTTTGGGACTAACCTATTAACCGGAGGCCCAGCCCAGAATTGCTATTTTTGCCTATTTTAGGGTTTCGAGGAAAAGGAATATCAAACGGAGTCCAAACGAAATGAAACCTTCGGAAACATGATTTTCTCATCACATAAGATCCATTTGAGACTTGGACCCTCCGTCAAGAAAGCCACGAGGTGCTCACGAGGGTAGGGGCGCCCCCCTAGGGCGCACCCCCTGCCTCGTGGGCCCCTCGAAGCTCCACCGACATACTTCTTCCTCCTATATATATCCACGTACCCCCAAATGATCGGGACGGAGCCAAAAACCTAATTCCACCGCCACAACTTTCTGTATCCACGAGATCCCATCTTGGGGCCTGTTCCGGAGCTCCGCCGGAGGAGGCATCGATCACGGAGGGCTTCTACATCATCATCCTAGCCCCTCCGATGAAGTGTGAGTAGTTTACTTCAGACCTACGGGTCCATAGCTAGTATCTAGATGGCTTCTTCATTCTTTTTGGATCTCAATACAATGTTCTCCCCCTCTCTCGTGGAGATCTATTCGATGTAATCTTCTTTTTGTGGTGTGTTTGTTGAGACCGATGAATTGTGGGTTTATGATCTAGTCTATCTATGAATAATATTTGAATCTTCTCTGAATTATTTTATGTTTGATTGGTTATCTTTGGAAGTCTCTTCGAATTATCAGTTTGGTTTGGCCAACTAGATTGGTTGTTCTTGCCATGGGAGAAGTGCTTAGCTTTGGGTTCAATCCTGCGGTGTCCTTTCCCAGTGACAGAAGGGGCAGCAAGGCACATATTGTATTGTTGCCATCGAGGATAACAAGATGGGGTTTTTATCATATTGCATGAAACTATCCCTCTACATCATGTCATCTTGCTTAAGGCGTTACTCTGTTTTTAACTTAATACTCTAGATGCATGCTGGATAGCGGTCGATGAGTGGAGTAATAGTAGTAGATGCAGAATCATTTCGGTCTACTTGTCTCGGATGTGATGCCTATATACATGATAATACCTAGATATTCTCATAACGATGCTCAATTCTGTCAATTGCTCAACAGTAATTTGTTCACCCACCATAGAATACTTATGCTCTTGAGAGAAGCCACTAGGAAACCTATGCCCCCTGGGTCTCTTTCTCATCATATCAATCTCCATCACTTTACTGTTGCTTTGTTTTTACTTTGCTTTTACTTTATTTACTTTGCATCTCTATACCAAAAATACCAAAAATATATTATTTATCATCTCTATCAGATCTCACTTTCGTAAGTGACCGTGAAGGGATTGACAACCCCTAAGCGCGTTGGTTGCGTTGAGCTATTGTTTTTGTATAGGTACGAGGGACTCGAGCGTAGCCTCCTACTAGATTGATACCTTGGTTCTCAAAAACTGAGGGAAATACTTACGCTACTTTGCTCCTTCATCCCTTTCTCTTCAGGGAAATCCAGCGCAGTGCTCAAGAGGTAGCAGTTTATCCTTGGCATCGCCGTGTTCGGATGCCGGATCCGCACTATGTTCGTTGTTTGCATCTTGATCGTGCTTTGCCACCGGGGCGGTGCAGTCATCGTTTCTCCTAGAGTCGACTGGACTGTTATTTCCTCTTGCGCTGTTATTGCTGTTTTTGCTATGGCGGGACTTAGAGCGGCGCCGCTGACGTCGGCGCTTGGGTTGTTTGGACGGGGCATCCTCCGCTGTCTCTTCGCAATTGCCCTCTTTGGGTGTATCCACCATGTATATGTCATGTGATGAAGTGGTTGTCCGGCACCCTGTGGCCGCTGGTTCCTGTTCGTCTCCTGCATCTTCGTTCATGCCGTCGATGTGTTCGGAGTTGAAGTTAAGCATGTCAGTTAAGTCGTCGACAGTGGCTACCAAGTGGGTGGTGGGTGGGAAGCGAATTTATTCGTCGTCCGCATCCCATTCTAGCCGAACATAGTTCGGCCAAGGTTCTCCTGATAGGGAGAGAGACCTTAATGAATTCAGCACATCGCCAAAAGGCGAGTGCTAAAAGATATCCGCGGAGGTGCACTCCATGATCGGCGCCTAGTCGGGTTCGACGGGCACGAATGTAGGCGGCTCGGAGTCCATGGCCGGAGATGAATCCAGTGGTTCGGCGACACGTCTCTCGTAAGGGGTAAAGTTAGCATCCGGCTCTATCGCCGCTGAGAGCGTGGCCTTCGTGGCGGGGTCTATCCCTCCGCTATCGGATGGCGCGTTTTGCTCCGGATTGATGGCCGGAGTAGTTGCAGATGCGTTCTCCCGAACATTGTCCGACGGCAGAGTTACGTCATGCTCGTTGCAACTGTGCGGCACACCTGACATGGGCTCAAATCTGTCGAAGATCAAGTCTCCGCGGATGTCGGCCGTGTAGTTAATGTTTCCGAATCGGACCTGATGGCCAGGGGCATAGCTCTCGATCTGCTCCAGATGGCCAAGCGAATTGGCCCACAGTGCGAAGCCGCCGATACAAAGATCTGTCCGGGGAGGAAAACCTCACCCTGGACCGCATCGCTATTGATGATTGAAGGAGCCATCAAGCCTTACGGTGATGACATAGTGGAACTCTCAATGCAAGCACCAATGTCGGTGTCAAAACCGGCGGATCTCGGGTAGGGGGTCCCGAACCGTGTGTCTAAGGCGGATGGTAACAGGAGGCAGGGGACATGATGTTTACCCAGGTTCGGGCCTCTTGATGGATGTAATACCCTATGTCCTACTTGATTGTTCTTGATGATGTGAGTATTACAAGAGTTGATATACCACGAGATCGTAGAGGCTAAACCCTAGAAGCTAGCCTATGGTATGATTGTATGTTGTCCTACGGACTAAACCCTCCCGTTTATATAGACACCGGAGCGGGCTAGGGTTACACAAGGTCAGTTACAAGGGAGGAGATATACAAATCCGTATTGCCTAGCTTGCCTTCCATGCCTAGGAGAGTCCCATCCGGACACGGGACGAAGTCTTCAATCTTGTATCTTCATAGTCCAATAGTCCGGCCAAAGGATATAGTCCGGCTGTCCGGAGACCCCCTAATCCAGGACTCCCTCAATATCCATATCTTCAAATAATTGGGCCATGCCCAATTTCAACTCAACTTGCATCTTCATGTGAGTGCATCATCCAAATCTCTAATTCTGGCCATCATGGTGGTTTCTACAGCAAGTACCATATATCTTCATCCTAATGAGCTGAAAATTCGCAGAGGTGATCACCTTAGTGTGTGATCACACCATGCCAAAGCCGCGAATCTATCCCCTCTTGTATATTCCTCACCTCAGCACAAACACCTTGTTGTTGCAATGGTTTGGAGCCTCCTGGCAATCTCTTCTTTGCCCCTGGAACGAATTCTTTCTTCATATATACTGAGGGCACTACGATCTATCTACTAGGCATGGTCGGCCTGGCCAGGGTGCACTTCTTGCGCCAGCTCACGCGATGACCACGGGTTAGACAGGCCAAAACTTGCGCTTTGGCAAGTCCTCGGCAATGTTCTCGTCCGCTCCCTCCTCGTCTCAACCTCAAACCTTGTCCAGGAGCTTCCCCGTGCTAGGCTTCATCACTCCATGCTTGGTCCCCCTCCTGTTTCGCTATAAATGTGTCGCAAACTCTGTGCCCATGCCGCGCCCAGCTACTGTCCTCCATTAAAGCTTGGCATGAGCTCGCCCGTGATGCTCTAGAGCCCTTCCCTGGCCAATATAAGAGTGCCCCGACCTCCCCCTCAGCTCCCAAGCCTCTCCTAGTTCCTCCTCGACCACCGGAGTCACCACACCTAGCCTCGCATCACCTCTGTCCTCCATGGCCGCCTCGGCCTTGGCATGGTTCCGACCACCTCGGGCCTCCTCTCCTCCTCCTACCACCTCCATCGTGTTCCAATTGTCCTACTGTCACAGCCCTAGCTTTGGCCTTTGCTTGTCTTTGCATATGCATCCATGCATCATCTTAAATTCAAGGAAATTGAATTGAGGGAATTCTCAAGCCTCATAAATCTTTTAAAAATGATCAACATTAAAATATTTTCAAATGAGCCCAACAAAATGTTCCTGCTAATCTCTGAAAATATTGGCAAGAGATAAAACTCAGACCAATATTTTTGGAATCACAGAAATAATTATTCTTAGGCCTTTGAATTAATTCACTAGCTATTTGAATTGGGTTTATATTTACTATAAAATAGATATAAGCCCAATAATTTTGAAAGTTTGTATGTGGCTCTCAACTAGTTTCCTAAGTCCACATAATAATTTTCAGAAGCATAAAAATCAGTTTGGTTTGAAAACCAAACTCAAAACAAACTTCAAACAAAATAGAACAGAAACAAACAGAATAGAGAGAGAGAGAGTTTACCTGGCAGCCCACTTACCTGGTCCAACTCCTCTAGCCGGCCCAACCTACCTGGATATGCCAGTCGTCCTCAACCTCGTGCCAGAGGGCACGAGGGCGTGTGCCACCGCCCGCGTGTACGCGCCGCGCCACCTCCTGGTTGCCTGCTTCCCCTGGCCTCCTGTAACATCGCCACGCACACCCCTCCAACCCCTCTCACTCTCCCCCATGGCCCTCCTCTCCTCTGCTCCCTCTCTCTCCCCCAGACCGAACGCGCCCGTCGCCGCCGTCCAAATATCAGCGCTGGCCACCGTCGTCGTCTCGCCTCCATCAACTTTCCAAAAGCTTCGCCAAGCCCCGATTAACCTCTCCACCGAAGGACGTGAGCCCGAAGGCCCCGCATCGACACCACCATCACCGTCTCCGAGCTCTGCTCCGCCGGATGCCACCACCCGATTCGTCGTCTGTAGTTCGTCCCCGAGCCTAACGAGATCTCCATACGACTCCCCGTGAGCCCCTCTGCCATTCCCCTCATACCCCGTGGTGGATTTGGTCCGCTAGCTCGATTCCCGCCATCGCCGAGAGCTTCTGTCGTGGTGTCTCATCGCTGCCGTGGCCTGAGCTCGATCTGCTCATGTTCGAGCACGCGTTAGTGCTCTAGGAGCTCCCTTGGTGCTCCTGCGCCGCTCAACCTGCTAGCTAGCAAGCTGCAGCCCCGCGCCCCGGCCAAGCCCGAGCATCTCCGCCGCAAAGCTCATCACCAACGCCGCTATAGCACGCATTAGCTCGAGCCACCACCACCATCGTACGCGCCCTGCTGCGGGTGTTCCAACGCACCCGGCCGCGCGACCTCCCGTCGCCGGAGTTGGCCGGACGAGCGACCTCGTCATGCCCTGTTTATGCCGGTGGCTAAACGCCGATTAGAGCTGAGGTGGAGCATTAGGTTAGGTGCTAATCACTCGGTTAATTACCCCTAGTGTATGACATGTGGGACCACTGCTGTTTAAAACACGGGTTAAGTTAAATGACCCCCTGTTAACTCTCTATCTCACTGACATGTGGGCCACGGTGTCAGGTTTGACCTGGACCGGCCCCTGTTGACTTGCTTACGTCACACTGAGGTCATGCTGACGCAGTTAATCATTTGCTGGATTAAAAATAATCCAGGAAATTCCAGAAAATGCCCAAAACTTCTAAAAATCATAGAAAATTATCTATAACTCCAAATAAGATAAATTATATATGAAAAATGATCAGAAAAATTCAATCTATCCATTTGTACTGTTTTCATGCATGTTTAAGCAAGTTAACCTCACTGTTTAGGATGAAACATGATTAGGACAAATTTGCTAATAGATTTGGAGTTGGAATTTGATCTTGCTTTGAATTCCACTTCAACCAAAATGACTTCCTGTTGCATTAGTCCAAATCACATCATATTGCCATGTAATGATCATGCATAATATTGTGCATTGCATTGATCGTGTTTCTTCTCTGTTTGCCGGTGTTGTTCCCCCTCGGTAGACGTTGTTCCGACGTTGTGATCATTGACACTGATGAAGACTCAATGCTATCTTCAGAAGTGCCAGGCAAGCAGAACCCCCTTGTTCATTCCGATACAATCCCACTCTCTCGCTCCTGCTCTCTTTTACTGCATTAGGACAACAACGTTTCAACTGTTACATACTGCGGTAGCTGAACCCCTTTCCTCTGCATGACCTGTCATTGCCATAGTAAATAGATGAAACCCACTAGCATGAGTAGGAGTTGTTTGAGCCCTGATGTGCCTACTTATTCATGCTTGTTTGTCATGCCTGCTACTGCTTAGAGTTGAGTCAGGTCTGATTCATCGGGGATGAATTGGAATGTGGTCAACATGTCCTACTGTTGAGAGCTAAGAGTGTCAACACGATTTGGTAAAGGTAGTGGTGAGAGGCCATCGGGGAGTACATGGTGGGTTGTCTCCTTGCAGCCGTCCTCAGGAACTGAGTTCTGTGTTTGTGATCCATGAACAGTTACTACCACACATTGGGCTCCGGGCGCTCCAAGATCTCTCGACTTATTAATCAACCTGATCTTTGTCCAGGAGTTGCAACTAGTTTTTGGTGTTTGTAGGTAGTGTTAGTAGTCTACCAGGTGGCACCCGGTACAGGTGGGCTTGGGACAGACTAGGCACAGTGGCCCGGTGTACCAAGTGGCGCCCGGATGGTGGGCTTGGGAACCCTGCTCACATCGTTTGGGGCCGTGAGCGACACCCCGGCCGGATCTCCTTGCGGATGGAACCCGAATAGGCGATAAACCTGGACGAGAGACTTGTGTGATTAGTCAGGTCGTGGCCGACTCCCTCACCAGGTTTCTGCTTGAAGGTTGCCGAGATACACGATGTGTACATGGTGGTAAGTGGCGAGAGCGTGTGTGAAGAAGTACACTCCTGCAGGGTTATCATTATCTATTCGAATAGCGGGATTCCTTGGATATGGAAACTTGGACTCCTTGCATCATTCATAGACAAGTGAAAGTGGATACTCTAAAATGCGCAAGATAAGCGTGAGTGCTATGGATGGCGTTCTCGTAGGGAGATGGGAGTGGATCCATAGTGGTGTATTGATATGGTGAATATGTGGACTCGTGTGCGCCACCTCAAAGAGTTATTTGCAGTAGTAGTTCAAGTTAGCCACTGAGTCAAAGCAGGCTTGCTGCAGTTAAACTCCACCACCCCCTTTGTTGCTACCAATGCATATGTAGTTAGTTCTGATGTAAGTCTTGCTGGGTACATTTGTACTCACGTTTGCTTAATTTATGTTTTGTAGAGAGACTTCAGTCTCACTAGTAGTTCCACGTGGACTTCGACATTTAGCTTGATACCTCAGCTACGATCTTGTATCCTTGGGAGGTTCTTGTAGATAGTCAGGCTTCTTGGCCTTTTTCATTTGTAGTTGTTTGTACTCAGACATGTTAAGCTTCTGCATGTGCTTTGACTTGTATGCTCTGAATGTTGGGTCATGAGACCCATGTTTGTATTATCTGGCTCTTCGGAGCCTAATGAATAAATACTTGAGTCGTAGAGTTATGTTGTGATGCCATGTTGTATTTACACATATCGAGCATATTGTGTGTATGATGGAAATGCTTGGTATGTGTGGGATCCGACAACCTAGTTGTTCATCCTTTGTAGCCTCTCTTATGGGGAAATGTAGTCTTGTGCTTCCATGAGCCATAGTAGCCCGTTACAGCCCAGTTCACCGGAGTCCTGCTAGCCCAGCACTACTGTTCCGGAACACTTAGACTGGCGGCATGTGATTCACTTCGTTCCTATGTCTGTCCCTTCAGGGAAATGTAATGCGGTGACATCCTGAGTCCTGCTAGCCTGCTACAGCCCGGGTTCTCGGAGTCCTGTTAGCCCAGTTGCTACAGACCAGATTCACACGCTGCTGACCGACATGCTTGATGTTGATTCATGTATGCCTGTCCCCGTAAGTTAGTGCCACTTTGGGTTCACGACTAGTCATGTCGGCCCGGGTTCTCTGTCATATGGATGCTAGCGACACTGTCATATACGTGAGCCAAAAGGCGCAAATAGTCCCGGGCCATGGTAAGGTGACACCCGTGGGGATACCGTGCGTGAGGCCACAAAGTGATATGAGGTGTTACATGCTATATCGGTGTGACTTAGAATAGGAGTCCTGACAGCTTTGGTATCAGAGCCTGACTGCCTGTAGGATTACCAAGCCAAGTTGGTCAAAGTTGTGTCTAGAAATGCTTTAGTTATATAAGGGAATTGATTGTGGATGGGAACATAAGGCTCTTTTTAATCCTTATCCTCATGACCTTTTGATCTGAGTCATCTTATCTTTTCTACGGGGTTAAGAACTAGGCTTCTCTTCTATCTCTCAGGATGACGTGTTACTAAACCGTAGTTTCCTAGGATTGTTGAGTTCAAGCCTCAGTTCAGTTCCTACTACTTCCATATGTTCATAGCTGGCATCAGAACCTTGATATTGTGATGTTGAGTGGTTATGCCACCATTTTGCAGGATGTCTCAAATCATTTTGAGCATTTACAGCCGTTATGCTGTCCGAGTCATCGCAGGTTTCTAAACAGTCTGATGCATCTGCAAATCCCTTCCTCCCGCTCCTGATGTCCTTTTGGGCCAGATTAAGCACACTAATCGGTGAGTTGAGGTACTCTATTGCCTTGACATATATGTTGGAGTTGTTATTATGACACTAGGGGATCTTACAGTTAGTAATCTAGCCATGTTTGGTGTTCCCAGTGTGATGATTCTGGCCACCATTCTCGAAAGCATCTTGTGATGTTATTTAGTTAGTAGGTATTCTACTCCTGGGTTTTGAACCCGAGATTCACCTTACTTCATGTTGTTAGTATTTGCTGGTTCCCTTAAGATATTAATAACCTTGTGATAGTCCTCGAGGTCTGTGGTATATCGTTCTTGCAATACCATGAGCCAATATGGCAGAAGTTATTTGAACCAAAAGATCACAATCAGAGTACTCTTGAGGAGTTCTCCATTCATAATTCTGACTCTTCCGGTCCCACCTCTCTGCATGGGTTATCTGGAAGAAACATGTTGAACTTGGTTTGACATTCTAATCTATGCATCCACAACTCAGAAAGTTATATGTTCCTTGAGTTGACCCTCCTCAGCTGTATTCCGACCCTAGTCTATCAATTGATAGTTAGGAATAGTTGTGCATTCGTGTTCATCGGTGCCTATTATTCTTGTGGTCCGTCAAGCCATTCTATTCTGGAATGACTAGGAGAAACAAACCCCAGCACCTCATCCATTTCTTGGATTGGTCAAAGTAGTTGTATTCCGTAGATCAAAATGCCAATCCAGCTTTTGTTCTACTCTACCTCGTAGTATTACCCCCTTTATGTCAGGATTGCCATGAGAATTGCACCACCTCTTATGAATTCTTGACAAAGTGATACTTCTCGCCATCATTATCCATTCCTCGGTTCCGTGTTGTTGTAACCGGAATGCCGACAAGTGAATTGTGATGTGTGAAATCAATACTCCGAGCAACTCATTGCGTGGTAGTAAATAGACAATATTCTCATTCTTAGCGTGATGGTTATTGAACTACCATTCTAAGATTGATCTTGCTACCTAGTCCATATTTCCTGGTGCACTCTTCGATCAATGAGTTAGGATTGCGTCAATCCATCACTCTCTTGGTCACATCGTCTTGCCTTGAAAAGCAAGATTGTTCTTGAGCTTAGTAACATATCGGTGGTTCGTGATTTTCTGAATATCTTCTCGGAGGTATCCCCAGGTTGTCACCTGACCGCTATGTTGAGTTCGTGATCAAGTTGGTTTCTTGTAAACCACCCCTTCTCCAAGAATTTGTGTTGGATACCCCTGAGCTAGTTGGTTAAGCTAAACAATAACTTGGGGAGTTGGAAGATGAAAGCTTGTCCCACCTAGTTCATTTTCAAAGGGATATCCTTTTGTGTGTGTGTGTGTGTGTTGAAGAAAGATGATATCTTCATCGATTGGTCCTCAGGATCAATTGTTGGATCTATTATCTTATCCAGTCTTTGATTTGGGTATGGGCTATCATCAAATCAAATTAGAACCAACGATGTTCATAATGTTGTCTTACTCGTGGTTGATCCCTCGGGCATACACCATTACATCCTTTGGTCTGACCAATACTATCACATTGTTCACATAATGGTGGAATTCCAGTGATATGGAAATTCTGATGAGTTGTTGTTGAGCCCATCAGTAGCATCTTGTCTACTCCATGATTCATGTTGAACATTGAGCTAGTGTTGGAAACTTTGTAAGCATTGCCTTCGTGTTCCGCTCATGAGGTATATGTTTTGGTGAAAGAAGTGACTTTCTCTAAGTTCACGTGCATTAGTTGTAAGTTGCCGCCATGAATTTGAGAAAAGTTTGTTTTGTTTCCTTTGGAATCATCCCAAATCAGTCATGCATACGTGCAAAGTATTCTATGGTTTGGTAGATTAATTACCTCCACTCCATATGTATTCCCTAGCACACCAAGCCACTGATTGATTTGTTCTAGGAAAAGAAGTTAACTGCTAATCCTAGGCCATGCACAAGACTTCGTTATCCTCAATGATGGTTCCCAATCAGAACTCGGTAGTATTTTATTATAAGACTACTATGTGGTCAAGCTTGTATGGGACAACGTATTCACATGTGTGTAGCAGAACCAGCTCATGTTTTGGAGCTTACTATCGTAGTTCAAATCTTGCAATGTTGTCTCATCAATTTGTGTTGCAACCTTTCCTTTTCAGACATGTTGTCTGAAATATTCTGTTACCAACCAGATCTGAATCTCAGGCAGATATGATGGTTGGAACACACTCCAAGAACTATAATATTGGTCTCTCTGTAACCGGTAAAGTGGATGTCGTGGCCAACCGGAAGAACTATTATTGTAGTATCTTGATTGAGGAAGTTGGCCACCTCCCATAAGGATTTCATAGGATTTACTCCAGAAGTTGTTCCTTATGGATCCTTTGTATTCCGAATTCCGACCATTACTTGATGGCTATGTTGATGCTTTAAAGCATGACCGTGGTACCTAGTACATCAAGGAGAACATTAGAAGCGGAGTGCTAAATGTCTCTCGGTCGATCATCCAGATTTGCTTCTTTGGCATTGCTAAGGAAAAATCTGAGAAAGTGATGTCCTCCTTTGCATCTACATCCTCCATCACCGTTAACATGGTAGTACGATGTGATGCCAGGATCCTTGGCACGGATGTTGGTAAAACCTTGATGAATACGGAAATGCTCAAGTTCTTGAGAGCACACTCGGTCATTGGGTTATATCCTCGATATCAATTGGAATGTGCCTTCCGTTGCCGAGTTGTCCTATAACTCTAGTTTCCTCTCCAAACTGAGTATGCCATTCTTTCGAATTCATCCGAATGATCAATTGTGATTTTCCTTAGGCTGGTATAGAGAGTTTCAATGATCTTTGTATCAAAAGTAGTTCTTTTTGCCACTTAAGGGAATAATTCTACGAGTCACCTTCCCCGAGGTGTCCCATTATGGTATCATGGGCAACTTAACTCCTCGCTACTTTGAAACCCCCCTCACCATCTATTTAAGCGCCGAATTGTTGCCTACCAATTTGAACCTTTGTCATATGTTTCACATCCATCATCTCTGATGTGTGTTTTGCATCTCAGCTCAAGGGATGTTTCTACGTCTCATTCCGTGAGTTGATCTTGTGTTCATTAAGATCGATGATCCATTCTTGTGAGGTTGTCTTGATCTCTTGTCGCCATGTTGGATGAAGTTCTCGATGGAAAGGATGTCATAATCAATATGATGTAGCGGATCAACATCTCCGAGAAGGGCAGTTGGATCATGAAGATCGTGTTATTAGCTTTGTGTCCCCTCTGTCATCTTACCTCATGTCTTGAATCTCGGGACGAGACTCTTGTTTAGTGAGGGTGAGTTGTCACAGCCCTAGCTTTGGCCTTTGCTTGTCTTTGCATATGCATCCATGCATCATCTTCAATTCAAGGAAATTGAATTGAGGGAATTCTCAAGCCACAGAAATCTTTTAAAAATGATGAACATTAACATATTTTCAAATGAGCCCAACAAAATGTTCCTGGTAATCTCTGAAAATATTGGCAAGAACTAAAACTCAAACCAATATTTTTGGAATCACAGAAATAATTATTCTTGGGCCTTTGAATTAATTCACTAGCTATTTGAATTGGGTTTATATTTACTATAAAATAGATATAAGCCCGATAATTTTGAAAGTTTGCATGTGGCTCTGAACTAGTTTCCTAAGTCCACATAATAATTTTCAGAAGCATAAAAATCAGTTTGGTTTGAAAACCAAACTCAAAACAAACTTCAAACAAAATAGAAAACAGAAACAAACAGAATAGAGAGAGAGAGAGAGTTTACCTGGCAGCCCACTTACCTGGCCCAACTCCTCTAGCCGGCCCAGCCTACCTGGATATGCCAGTCATCCTCAACCTCGTGTCAGAGGGCCCGAGGGCGGGTCCCACCACCCACGCATACGCGTCGTGCCACCTCCTGGTTGCCTGCTTCCCCTAGCCTCCTGTAACATCGCCAAGCACACCCCTCCGACCCCTCTCACTCTCCCCCATGGCCCTCCTCTCCTCTGCTCCCTCTCTCTCGCCCGGACCGAACGCGCCCATCGTCGCCGTCCAAATATCAGCGCTGGCCACTGTCGTCGTCTCGCCTCCGCCATCTTTCCAAAAGCTTCGCCAAGCCCCGATTAACCTCTCCACCGAAGGACGCGAGCCCGAAGGCCCCACATCGACGCCACCATCGCCGTCTCTGAGCTCTGCTCTGCCGGATGCCACCTCCCGATTCGTCGTTTGTAGTTCGTCCCCGAGCCTGACGAGACCTCCATACGACTCCGTGTGAGCCCCTCTCCCTTTCCCATCATACCCCATGGTGGATTTGGTCCGCTAGCTCGATTCCCGCCATCGCCGAGACCTTCCGCCGTCGTGTCTCATCGCCACCATGGCCTGAGCTTGATCTGCTCACATCCGAGCACGCGGTAGTGCTCCTGCGCTGCTCAACCTGCTCGCTAGCAAGCTGCAGCCCCGCGCCCCGGCCAAGCCCGAGCATCTTCGCCGCAAAGCTCATCGCCGGCGCCGCTATAGCCCGCATCAGCTCCAGCCACCACCACCATCGTACGCGCCCTGTTGTGGGTGTTCCAACCCACCCGGCCGCGCGACCTCCCGTCGCCGGAGTTGGCCGGACGAGCGACCTCGCCGTGCCCTGTTTACGCCGGTGGCTAAACACCGATTAGAGCTGACGTGGAGCACTAGATTAGGTGCTAATCACTTGGTTAATTAACCCCTAGTGTATGACATGTGGGACCACTGCTGTTTAAAACACGGGTTAAGTTAAATAACCCCCTATTAACTCTCTATCTCACTGACATGTGGGCCATGGTGTCAGGTTTGACCAGGACCGGCCCCTGCTGACTTGCTTACGTCACATTGAGATCATGCTGATGCAGTTAATCATTTGCTGGATTAAAAATAATCCAGGAAATTCCAGAAAATGCCCAAAACATCTAAAAATCATAGAAAATTATCTATAACTCCAAATAAGATAAACTATATATGAAAAATGATCAGAAAAATCCAATCTATCCGTCTGCACTCTTTTTATGCATGTTTGAGCAAGTAAACCCCACTGTTTAGGATGAAACATGATTAGGACAAATTTGATAATAGATTTGGAGTTGGAATTTGATCTTGCTTTGAATTCCACTTCAACCAAAATGACTTCCTGTTGCATTAGTCCAAATCACATCATATTGCCATGTAATGATCATGCATCATATTGTGCATTGCATTGATCGTGTTTCTACTCGGTTTGCCGGTGTTGTTCCCCCTCGGTAGACGTTGTTCCGACGTTGTGATCGTTGACACTGATGAAGACTCAATGCTATCTTCAGAAGTGCCAGGCAAGCAAAACCCCCTTGTTCATTCCGATACAATCCCACTCTCTCGCTCCTGCTCTCTTTTACTGCATTAGGACAACAATGTTTCAACTGTTACATACTGCGGTAGCTGAACCCCTTTCCTCTGCATGACCTGTCATTGCCACAGTAAATAGATGAAACCCACTAGCATCAGTAGGAGTTGTTTGAGCCCTGATGTGCCTACTCATTCATGCTTGTTTGTCATGCCTGCTACTACTTAGAGTTGAGTCAGGTCTGATTCATCGGGGATGAATTGGAATGTGGTGAACATGTCCTACTGTTGAGAGCTAAGTGCGTGAACACGATTTGGTAAAGTTAGTGGTGAGAGGCCATGTAGGAGTACATGATGGGTTGTCTCATTGCAGCCGTCCTCAGGAACTGAGTTCTGTGTTTGTGATCCATGAACAGTTACTACCACACATTGGGCTCTGGGCGCTCCAAGCTCTCTCGACTTATTAATCAACCCGATCTCTGTCCAGGAGTTGCAACTAGTTTCTATTGTTTGTAGGTAGTGTTAGTAGTCTACCAGGTGGCACCCGGTACAGGTGGGCTTGGGACAGACTAGGCACAGTGGCCCGGTGTACCAAGTGGCACCCGGATGGCTAGCTTGGGAACCCTTCTCACATCGTTTGGGGCCATGAGCGACACCTCGGCCGGATCTCCTTACGGATGGAACCCGAATAGGCGATAAACCTGGACGAGAGACTTGTGTGATTAGTCAGGTCGTGGCCGACTCCCTCACCAGGTTTCCATTTGAAGGTTGCCGAGATACACGACGTGTACATGGTGGTAAGTGGCGAGAGCGTGTGTGAAGAAGTACACTCCTGCAGGGTTATCATTATCTATTCAAATAGCTGGATTGCTCGGATATGGAAACTTGGACCCCTTGCATCGTTCATAGACAAGTGAAAGTGGATACTCTAAAATGCGCAAGAAAAGCGTGAGTGCTATGGATGGCATTCTCGTAGGGAGATGGGAGAGGATCCATAGTGGTGTATTGTTATGGTGAATATGTGGACTCGTGTGCGCCACCTCAAAGAGTTATTTTGCAGTAGTAGTTCAGGTTAGCCACTGAGTCAAAGCTGGCTTGCTGCAGTTAAACTCCACCACCCCCTTTGTTGCTACCAATGCATATGTAGTTAGTTTTGATGTAAGTCTTGCTGGGTACATTTGTACTCACGTTTGCTTAATTTATGTTTTGCAGAGAGACTTCAGTCTCGCTAGTAGTTCCACGTGGACTTCGATGTTTAGCTTGATACCTCAGCTACGATCTTGTATCCTTGGGAGGGTCTTGTATATAGTCAGGCTTCTCAGCCTTTTTCATTTGTAGTTGTTTGTACTCAGACATGTTAAGCTTCCGCATGTGCTTTGACTTGTATGCTCTGAATGTTGGGTCATGAGACCCATGTTTGTATTATCTGACTCTTTGGAGCCTAATGAATAAATACTTGAGTCGTAGAGTTATGTTGTGATGCCATGTTGTATTTACACATATCGAGCATATTGTGTGTATGATTGAAATGCTTGGTATGTGTGGGATTCGACAACCTAGTTGTTCATCCTTGGTAGCCTCTCTTATGGGGAAATGTGGTCTTGTGCTTCCATGAGCCATAGTAGTCCGTTACAGCCCGGTTCACCGGAGTCCTGCTAGCCCAGCACTACTGCTCCGGACCACTTAGACTGGTCGACATGTGATTCACTTCGTTCCTATGTCTGTCCCTTCGGGGAAATGTCACGCGGTGACATCCTGAGTCCTGCTAGCCTGCTACAGCCCGGGTTCCCGGAGTCCTGTTAGCCCAATTGCTACAGCCCGGATTCACACGCTGCTGACCGACATGCTCGATGTTGATTCATGTATGCCCGTCCCCGTAAGTTAGTGCCACTTTGGGTTCACGACTAGTCATGTCGGCCCGGGTTCTCTGTCATATGGATGCTAGCGACACTGTCATATACGTGAGCCAAAAGGCGCAAATGGTCCCAGGCCATGGTAAGGCGACACCCATGGGGATACCGTGCGTGAGGCCACAAAGTGATATGAGGTGTTACAGGCTAGATCGGTGTGACTTAGAATCGGGGTCCTGACACCTACTGAGCCACCCCACCCCGCTTGTCGTGCCGGAGAGACCTGCATCACCGGCAACCACCATCACTGGCCGCCTCAACCGCCTCTCGGTCCCCCTCCGCCCCCGCATCCTCCCCTCCTCCTTGGAGCTTCCGTCGCCCCTGAATGGGTGCGGCATGGCCCCATGGTCCCGTCGGTGTCCTCGGCCTGGCCGGGGATCGCCGGAGCCGGCCGGCCCCTTGCCGCTTCGCTCCCCTGCTCCCCTCCTCTACCTCACGCGAGGAACAACACGGGAAGGAAGAAGACAATCCAGTCGCCCCCCACCCCCTGCCGCGTGGAACCCCCCTGTAAGCCTCTCTTACTAGTGTCCACGTGGATAAGTGGAGACGGTTTTCAGGGAATACATCTTCCCTTGTCCATAAGTGTACCATGGTTCTACTACAGCTAAAGTACGTTTTGTCTTTTCTGAAAGCGTATTCCTCTAAGTGCGCGTTCTATTTTTCCTCCCAGGGGCCTGTTGGTGATAAATGTTTCACAGATTAGTCGCTGATCTTCAGCACCTCATAACTCTGCAACCATAACTCCGATTGAGGTGAAACCAACGCTCACTTCTTCGTCTCGTCGAGATCTTTCTGTTGGTAACATTTTCACTCAGTGGCCCCATAGTGAAAATGACCATTTTGCCCTTGCTTATAATCAGCCCCCTCCGAGAGACAACGTTTTCCCGCGATTCTTTCCGCGAGCTTCTCGCACTTCTTCCCGATGAATCCATCCCTCCCAGGTAAGCCACACTCTCCATTTGCATGATTGCAATGCGGTGATATGGTTCTAATTATTTGAACTTGTTTGAAATTTGCTTTAGTTACATGTGATTTTGTTCATGGCATTTCTCAGAGTATTATTTTGATCTTGGTATTTCCATGATATTGTTTGAAGTTCTAGGATTAATATTTTGCAGTTTATGAGGATGGCATGTTGCCTTTGGATTATTAGTGGATTTAATTATGATTATTTTCATCTTGGTATCTGATATTTTATTTTGGAGTATTACTTTGGATGTCATGTTGCCTTTGGATTATTAGTGTCTAGTATTATTTTCATGATGATAGTTGATATTATGTTTTCGAGTATGATTTCGAAGATGATGCTTGCATGTGGATCTAAGATGGATAGCTTGTTCTTGCTATTGGAGTATTAGTATTATCGTTATAGGATTCATCATGATAGTAGTGTTATGCTATCCTCAGAGTATTTTGGTGTGATGATATTATGCTTTGGATTAGTTGTTGGATATTGCTATGACTTGGATTACAGGTTGATAGATGATATCGGAGTATCAGTTATCACTGCTATATTTTGGGGATAGATTTCATCATTAGGTTGGTCAAGTGCCACCGAACCGGGCTTTTCCAGTGCAACCATATTTGCCTTTTATGGGAAGGCCCTAATGCGATCTATTAACATGCCACTCGCTGGTGCCTCCAACGAGGGAAGGTTATGGGTGTGCGGTACCCTGGCCCGGTAAGCAGACATAACCTTGTGTACTCGTAGTTGGTATTGAGAGCTCTTGTCCCTGTTTGGGACCGTTTTTGGTTTTGCCACGACGGTGGCCGTTGGATGTATTTGGTAGACATTAGGGCCACCCATGACTTAGCCCAGAGGGGAGTTGGAAAGAGTGGCCATGAGAGTGTCATGGCAATGGGTTGGTTTTATTGGAACGTCGTTGGTCCACCTGAATGGGAGTGTGAGGCCATGGGTTCCGTGGTGTGGGTGAAGTGCGCTAACATCTAAAGTGTGTGTGTGTGTGTGTGTGTGTTTAATCTATCGATAGCCGCGTCCTCGGTCATGGGCACAATTTCATACTAGGTCACACCGCTCGATCAACACTCACATGACATAATGACTCATGGGTGATTTATATGTTGATGTATTGTGAAGTAACAGTTGGCAGGATGTTGATGATGATATTGGGATGATCTCGAGGATGATCATTAAGTTTGTGATGTGGTCACAAGGTGATCATGTGGATGTTGTGGTCGCGAGGTGATCATGTGGATGTGGTCACGAGGTGATCATGTGGATGTTTGATCATGAGGTGATCATGTGGATGTTTTGATCACATGGTGATCAGGTGGATCACGAGATGATCGAGATGGTATATTACTTGGCCGGATAACCACGAGTGAGATGGTTAGTGAGATCTGGGATGTTGGTTCATCAGTATTGTAGTAGTTTCATATCATGCTTAGTAGTTGCTTTCGTATCATAGTAGTTGTTAATTAATAAACCTGTTTAACGTTATGTTGTCGTCTTGCCTTGATGCTTTTGGTTGTTGTGAGCTTGCAAGTACATTCAATGTACTTACCTAGCATGTCATGCCAGATTGCAGATCATGTCATGCCATGTTTGATTGATTGCTTGTCAAGGTTTCTGTTCCTGCGAGCAAGATCATGTCCCAGTCAGAGTACCTGCGGAGTGGAGTTCACCACCTTCATCGTTGTTCCGCTGCTAGCATAGAGCAAGTGTAGTATCACACGCGTAGTGTCACCGTGCTGATGTGATTCATTGTAACATCAGACCCATGTATTTTATTATCCTTTGGAATGAGAGCTGATTTGTTCTATGTCAAGCGGTGTCGTATTCAAGAGACTTCTCCTCGATCTATGGGCTGGAATACGGGGCGTTCCGGTCTCTCTGAGCCGAGGTGCCACCGGCTTGGTATCAGAGCAGGTCTGGCTATAGGATGCCCTAGTCAGCGTGATGCCAAGTGATACCGACACTATTTTCGGGAATGGTGCTCAGGTATCAGATCGACATCTTTCTTCCAGTCTCACCTATCGTTTCGATGGTAGATATGCTTCTATCCCGGATCGTCCTTTTATCTTGTCGTGTTGAGAACCCTTAATGATCTTAGTCATCAAAAAAGGGCAATGCCAGCAGCCTCAGTTTTTCTCCGCTATCCGATTCCTTGGACGAGTACGGATCCCTTCCGTCTGCCTGATAATAATGTGGTCGCGACATTTGTGTCCCGCTACATGGTTACCAAGTACGTCCTCACCTCCCAAATAGTCAAGGATGTTACCTTGCTAGCTAGCACTTGGTGTAGCCTTTTTTACACCAACTCTTCCACACATTGATTCGTCCTCGTGCACACCGTCACAGCATGCTAGATCGTAGTACCAGAGATCCTGCGAGATTTGTGTGCTTAAGTAGGCATTCATATTATGTGACTAGCAGTAATATGTGACTTTGTTTGTATGTGAAGTGATTGATTGTTGTGTTTGCTTTTATTTAGTTGAGTTTTCTTTTGCTTCTTGCTTTTTGGGCACTTGGTGTTACCTTATTTCCCCTTATGGAAGTTTCTCATCATCTGACATCGGACTCGAAGAAGCATAAGGATTTATAATATTTGAAAGAAGCTCAGCTAAACACCTCAAGTCTACATCAGTACTTAATCCTCACAGCAATCATGATCCAGCCAGTAGAAAGACAAGTCAGTTTCAAGACCAACGGAATATATTTTCAGTCAAAGGTATGGGTCATATACAAAGTTTGATTCAACAATGAATGATGCTTGAAATATGTTATCATCCAAAATAAGGCCAGAATGTGATATGATCAAGGAAGACAGTCAAACAATTTTTCTCATGCAAGTAACCAGCTGCAAATATTATGGGTGTGTGTATGGTATTCAGTCTGCATATCACAAGTATGAAGCCTTGGATATGAGAAACTCAGTCTTCTTCCACCCATTATCGAAAGAATCTTAGGGTGCAAGACTCCTCAATTTTTCCTCATTACAATATATGGCCAGATTCCGGTCCCAGATACTCAGTCTTCCCCAGCAAAACATCTCGGGAAAAAAACTTCTACCATAAAGAAATCAATCTTTATCAGTAAGCAATCAGAGGAGAAGCTTCTCAAGTACGGAACCCGGGCTTCTCCAGCACAATACTCAGTTCAAGCTTTGTGAGTAAGCTACCGAGAATTCTTCTGCATGCTACCCAGACAAAAGCTTCGAGTAGAAGCTAATGAGTCTTCCTCAGCAAGCTACTCGGATGGCTTCTCTCGTATGTCACTCAACCTACGTCAGTACCACACTATGCACCATCTTCAGAGATTATACTATGAGTTGGCAGTATATGGCAGGGTAGTTCAAGAATCAGATCCACAACATTTTTGTCAGAAGCATAAATCAATCAAGGCATAGACCTTCTTCAGAAATCAAGTGTTCAGCTACGTACCTTTCCACATATACGGGGAGAATGTATCCCCTGACATGCAAGTTACTCGGATAGCTTTCAACCCATGACACCTTGTGTTGTGGAATTGTCACGGCAGATGTCCTAGCGAAAGGACTTAGTCGTAGGGCCATTGCAACTAGGAAGCTTAAAAGGGTTAATCGGGACAAAGGACACGAGAGGTTTTATACTAGTTCGGCCCCTTACGATGAAGGTAAAAGCCTACGTCTAGTTCTGTTTGGAATTGCTGGGGTTTCGAAGACCAAGGAGCGAATATGCATGTCCTAGCTTCGAGTTGTTGTCTCTCTCCCTAAGCCGCCACCGGGTCGTCCCCTTATATACATGGGTTGACGCCTGGCGGCCTACAGAGTCTTGGCCGGCTCATAAAACGTGTCCGGCTTGGTGACTTCTTTTACATGCCTTTCTTTACAAGTCTTTCCTTACATACGGCAGTTTACAATATTAGGCCTTAAGCCGCCTCTGGGCTTAGGCCTTCTATAAGTCATAATAAACTATCGCCATGAATGTTACTGGGCTACTTTTGCAACCCGCCATTGGGGCTGACCCGGCCCCTCCTGGGCGGGTCTTACCTGGTAGCTATATTCACAACATTAGGCCCCAGGTTGACTTTGAACTTTGTTCTTTGTCAATCTTCAATACTTAGATAAAATCCATCTTCCTCTCTCTGTAAAATTCTATAACTTGCCGTGACGTCATCTTCTGAAAACACAAAAAACTGTTATGACATCATCCTCAATGGATCTTTTTCTTTTAATGTATTCCGAGAATCGAGGCGTCTGTTTAGTTGGATAGTCATTATTTGGGTCTTCCTCGATTTTTGCTCCCGCCTGTTTGCATATCCCCTTATAAATAGGCATGCCCCAGTCCTTCTCATTCTTCCCTCTCTTCTTCTTCTTCCTCTCGCAACTCCACCGCTGCTCGAGCTCCGCCGCCGTCGCAGAGCACCTCGTCTCCATCGACCTTGGCCGCTGCATCAACCGGAATCAGTCCAGAGAACGACGGCGATTCTCCACGGAAGATTTGTGGCTGTAAGTGTTTACCTTCCTGTTCTTCAGATCCGCATTAGGGTTCCTAGGTTTTTTGCGTGTTCTTCTCAGTTCGTCTCAGTTTCTTCGTAGTTCTTCCACTGCCGCTTCTTCTTGATCCAAAAAGAACATATACTCGTGCGGTAGTTGTTTTGTGCCCATCCTTGATACCAGTAGATTCCTTCGCTTGGTACAAAAATCCTCATTAGAACTCACGAACTCATCTATGCTAGATTTTTAGGTATAGAATATTTTCCATTTTGAATGGCCATTTGATCCAGAATAATATCAAGAAATTATGAAACTTGTTTGTCTCAGCACTTAGCCAATTATGTTGCTGGTATTCCTCAAATATCTGTAGTCATGGTGGCTTATGGCGCCGGCTTACCTTTTCCTTTATATGACATTAGCCCTTACGTAAGCCGCCATTACTTATTTGTACCATCATCATTTAACTTCACCATCACCATTGAATTGAATCAACATGTTACTTACTTTTCAGTTCGTGTTTTGATCATCATGCCGTCAAAAGCACCGACTGTCTGCAACTGGGTCCCTTCCACAGTAACTGAGGATAACGTGAAGGAATTCTCCACCATAGGATTTTTGCCAGGGAAGAATGTTATGTCTTACAGTGCACCTAACCCGGACGAGGAATGGCCCAATCCCAAAGATGGTGGAGTCATTGTCTTTTCTGACCACATGAATCGTGGTTTTTCACCCCCCCTGGCTCAAAATTCTTCAGAGACGTCCGTCATTTTTTCAAACTTCACCCTCAAGATCTTGGGCCTAATTCCATATCCAATATCTGCAATTTCCATGTTCTCTGTGAAGTGTATCTTCCAAAAGAACCGGCTGTGGAACTCTTTAGAGAGTATTTTTATCTGAACCGCCAGAATGAGTGTACCAATGGCCCTAGCTTGGAACTTGGAGGCATCTTGATTCAGCGCCGACAGGGCGCCGTCTTCTGTAAGTGCATCTAGTGCCCCTTAGTGATTTTGGTGTATTGAAGACTTATAGGTTAAGGGACTAATGCGTTTGTGAGTGTACACAGGTCTATAAGTC
This sequence comes from Triticum dicoccoides, assembly GCF_002162155.2. Taxonomy (NCBI): domain Eukaryota; kingdom Viridiplantae; phylum Streptophyta; class Magnoliopsida; order Poales; family Poaceae; genus Triticum; species Triticum dicoccoides. The sequence continues at coordinate 90,982,929 of NC_041388.1, forward strand.
TATGAGGAGTTTGATATTTACAGAGAAAGTCGACCCCTAAAAATGAAGTTCTTCAACTGAAGACTTTGGATTTCTGAAGACTTTCTGAAGACTTTGAAAGTGAAGAATTTGGTGTGACCTTGAAGACTTGGTATTCATTCGTGGAACATGAAGCGTGAAGACTTTTGATTTCGTAGTTTCATTTTATCTTTCTTGAGTCATAGGAAACACCGTACTGTTAAAGGGGGTCAAGGAAATACTAAAGAAAATTTTCCATGTGGTGCTCAAGTCAAAATCCTACACCTACCAATCCCTTCGAGTGAAGCCGTTGGAAATCTCATTCAGTCCAGCCATATTCTTCAGTGACAGAGACGAAGTTCATTTGGTCTCTGAGGAATTTGTTCTGACTGAGGAGTTAGGAATTCGCCAGTGCGGATTACCTACACAGTGAGGAACATGATAGCCCTGATGATTTTGCTACTCAAAATTCCGACCGTTATTGTGCTATGCGCCAGCTGTCCCAAAATATCTATCCACCTAACGGTCATATCATTGAAGGGCATTTATGTCTTATCATGTCGGGCTGCTCCCTAGGCTATAAATAGCTGCCCCCAAAACAACCACTAGCTGGTTGGCTGCTCCGAGAGAAACTGACACTTGTCATTTGAGAGCAACCCATCCTCTGAGGACTTTGAGCGAAAATCATCAAGTGAGGAAAAACCCAAACCCAAACACCTACAAACCGCAAGTGATTGAGCATCACTGAAGAGATTGATCCTGCGTGGATCCGATGCTTGTTACCTTTGAAGACTGTGCTTCTTCCAGACGGTCAGGCGTCATGGTCTAGAGCATCCAAGAGGAATTCTGGATCGCCGAGTGACCAAGTTTGTGAAGGTTCGAAAGTCACCTGAAGACTTACCACGAGTGATTGGACGAGGTCGATGTGACCTTAGTTCAAGGAAAATACGGTGAGGACTTGGTGTCTTGAGCTGCGTGTTTAGGACTGGGTGTCCGGGGCTGTGTGTCCTCGAGTTTAAATACTCAGCCGCTCCAACCAGACATACAACTGAGATAGCAGTTGGAACTGGTCTACCAAATCATTGTCTTCACCAAGCTTATTGGTTCTATTCCCTCAACTCTTTCATTTCCTCATAACTGTGTTGTGTGTTTGTTCATATCTGTGTTTGAAGACTTTGACTGAAGACTTTCTCAATTTCCTCAGTTCAATTTCTTCAGTCTGTTTGTCTTCATCCTGTGTTATCATGTGCTTACGCTTCCTGTACTCTATGCCTGTCTTCATTTCATCATGATGACTACTCTTGTATTCTGTTATGTTTACTTTTGAGTACTTATTCCGCTGCTACTAGTTCTTCGCTAAGGAATTTCCGCACCGGCAAATTCCTCACTGAAGAATTTCATAAAAATCGCCTATTCACACCCCTCTAGTCGATATAATGCACTTTCAATTGGTATCAGAGCAAGGTACTCCCTTGTTCTGTGTGATTTTGGTTTAAACGCCTGGAGTTTAGATATGTCGACCGCAGGTATGATCAAGGTCTCTGCTGGGTGTCCTACCTTCGATGGGATGGACTACCCCTACTGGAAGAATAAGATGCGAATGCATCTTGAGGCAATTGATAACAATCTCTGGTATGTTGTGGAAAATAGTGTTCCCTCAGTCACACCTTCTCTAAATGTTGTTGATGTGAAGAGATTCAAGCAACTCGATTCTCAAGCGAAGAATATCATATGTGGCCATCTGAGCAAAGGACGGTATGGAAGAGTGAGTGCTTTGGAAACTACTTAGCTTATCTGGGATAGACTGTCCAAGGTGAATGAAGGAGTCTCAACACAGTGTGACTCTCGAGTTGATGTTCTTCGCAATCTCTTCAACCGCTTCAAAAGACTCGACAATGAAAATGTCCAACAAACCTTCGATCGCCTCACTGACATCTCAAATGAGCTTCAAGCACTTGGTGCCACTGACATCACCGACCATGAGGTGGTGAAGAAATTGCTGAGATCGCTTGATTCCTCATTTGACACTCTGGCATTGATGATACAAGAACGTGCTGATTACAAGTCACTTGATCCCGCTGATATTCTCGAGAGGCTAAATACTCATGAGTTCCAACTTGCTGAAAAAGAGATCTCTATGGTTCGAGCTATGGCAGATCACGTGCACTGAAGGCCAAGGCAGTATATGAGTCCAAAGATGAAGACTCTGGTAGCAGCCTTGGTGATCCTGAAGAACTAAGCCATGATCTAGCTCTGCTCGTGAAGAAGTTCCAAAAGTTCTCAAGACGTGGTCGCCTTGGAAGACCCTCAAGGAGCAATGATTCCTCATCCAGTGACTACAAGAGGAGGCTCTGTCACAAATGCAAGAAACATGTACATTACATTCAAGATTGTCCTCAGTGGGAAAAGGAATCAAAGAAGAAGAAATACAAGGATTACAGTTCTGATGATGCGAAGAAAAAGAAGAAATCCACAAAATCTTCATCATCAAAATCCTCAAAGTCTTCATATCACAAGAAGAGAAGCTCCAAGAAGGCTAGGTCATTCATTGGCAAGGAAATGGACTCTGAGGCTGAATCTGAAGAAAATAAGGAAGAGGAGACATCTGAGGAGTCCGAATCCGAAGTGGCGAGCCTAGCTCTCGCTACTGCATTCGTCAGCAAGTCTATCTTCAACACTGAAGAAAATGACCTCACCAACAAGGCTGATGAAGGCGATGATGACTATGCTCCCACCTATTGCTTCATGGCAAAGGGTGCCAAGGTATTCAAATATACCTCCTCTGAATGAAGTCAGAATGAATCTGATGAGAACCTTAAGCCCAACTATTCTAAACTTGCTAAGATTGCTGTAAAACAACAAAGGGATTTTGAAAAGGTTCAAAACATGCTAGACAAAAGTGATGATATGTTGGGTGAAGAAATGGATCGCACTGAAGCCTTCACTGAAAATCTTCAGAGACTTCAGACTAGGTTTGACAATTTTCAAGGTCATCATAACACTCTCTTATCTGATCATGAGAAGTTTTCTTATGAATTTATTCAAAGAAAACAAGACCTTGAGAAGCTAAGAGTGAGTTATGAAGATCTTCAGAAGGAGCGTGATTCATTACTTGCTCAACAAATTAGCGCTTCTCAGGAATAATTTGTTCCTCCTTGTTTGAAATGCATTGAACGTGAATCTGCTAATTCTTCACCTGAATGTTCAAATGCTGCTAATGTTTCAAATTCTTCACATGCCTCTGCTATCATTAATTCCTCATCTGAGGACACTGCTAGTATCACTAATGATGCAGGGCTGGAGGAATTGTACATGACAGGCATGTCCAAAAGCCTCAAAGGGCATCAGACTCTTTGTGATGTGCTTAAAAAGCAGATCCTCAATAGGAACCCTAGGAAAGAGGGTATTGCCTTTGAGAGGAAACTCAATGCTGATGGTACATATTGGAAGCCTGAGCAGTACCCCAAAACTACATGGGTTGCTGCAAAGGGACCTCCAGTTGATCCATCTAACTTATCTCTATTTGCATGTGAATCTCCTCATTCTGATGATGAATCTTTTGACTCCAACTATAAACTGTTCAAAAATTAGAATGGTAAAGTATTTGCTAGATATGTTGGCACTAACTGCAGGAACGGTCCTCCTATGAAGAAAATCTGGGTTCCCAAAAGATGCCTTGAAAATCTTCAGGTGAATGTCATCATGACGCCACCTGTGAAGAATAGGAACCCAGATCAAATTCGTCATATGGACCAAATTCTTCATATGGATCCAAGTCCTCATACAGACCAAACTCCTCACATGGATCATATTCCTCAAAAGGATCAAAGTCCTCATATGAACATCATCATGCTAACCTGTCTGTTTTGCAGGGAAGATCTAAGGATTATGGATATGTGCATTATTCTTCAAATCATTATGTCCATAAGTCCTCGAAGAATTTCTCTGCTTACTCTTATGCTTACTCTAACCCCTCTTATGTGAAACGAAATGGATTGGCATCTATGCCACCTTTCTCATATGGAGCTCGCAGAATGATGAACTCTTTGCCACCCCTTCAGATGTGGGTGGTGAAGAAGAAGAACTAATCTCTTCTGCAGGGTTAGGTCTCTAGACGTACATAATCGTCTAAAGAATTTGCTGGAGACCTGAGCATGCCTGAAAGGACGCAGGCTAATCATGAAGAAATGAACTTTCATTTCTCACGTCCTCATACTGCTTTATCTGTTCTTTTACTTGATGAAATTGATCTGATGAATTGATGTCATATTCTTCATTGATGAAGTATATGAGTTTGTAAGCTGCACTAATTTATCTGCAAGATGGTCAAACCAAAGCCACTGAGTGGGTCCTTGATAGTGGATGTACAAATCACATGACTGGTGACAAGATTCTATTGATGGATGCTCCATTATCTCCGTCGCATCTGAAGCATATCATCTTTGCCAACAAAGGCAAAAGTCAGGTATTGGGTCTAGGTTTGTGATCTTGATATGGTTGTTGTCTTTGGCAAGTACCGTTGTGTTGTGGTTATGGAAGCTGACAATTCCAAACTCTTCGAAGGCTTTAGGAGAGGAGACTTGTATATTGTTGATTTCTCTACAGGACCACAACCAGCCGTGTGCCTACTTGCAAAAGCTTCAGAAGGCTGGCTCTGGCATCGACGACTTGGTCATGCAGGCATGAGGAATCTGCACATGCTTGCGAAGAAGAAGCATGTCATTGGCATCGAGAATGTCAACTTCCTCAAGGATCACCTATGCAGAGCCTGTGAAGCTGGGAAGATGACAAAGGCCAAGCATCCAGCGAAGACTATCATGACCACTACTCGTCCATTTGAATTGCTTCACGTGGATCCCTTTGGTCCTAACCATTATTCTGCTGTTTCAAATGATGCATCTTAATATGGCTTTGTTATTGTTGATGATTACTCTCGATACACATGGGTACACATTGTTACTTACAAACATGAAGTACAGGAAGTCTTCAAACGATTTTCCTCGAGGGCTTAAACTAACTTTGGTGTGAAGATCAAGCACATCAGAAGTGACAATGGAACTGAGTTCAAGAATTCTGGTCTAGATGACTATCTTGATGAACTTGGTATTACTCATGAGTTATCTGCTCCTTACACTCCTTAGCAGAACGGCGTCGTGGAGCGCAAGAACAGGACTCTTGCTGAGATGGCTCGCAATATGGTTGATGAATACAAAACGCCTCGTCGGTTCTGGATTGAGGCAATTGATACTGCGTGCCACATCATCAACAGAGTGTATCTTCACAAATTCTTCAAGAAGACTGCCTATGAACTCATCACTGATAAGAAACCCAATGTGAGTTATTTCAAAGTCTTTAGTGCTAAATGTTGGATTAGAGATCCTCATCACAACTCAAAATTTGCACCGAAAGCACATGAAGGTTTTATGCTTGGTTACGGAAAGGACTCGCACACCTACAGAGTCTTCAACAACATTCTTCACAAGGTTGTTGAAACTGTAGATGTGTGGTTCGATGAAACTAATGGCTCGCAAAGAGAGCACCTACCTATTGTGATAGATGAAGCAGCACCTGAGGAAACTATCAAGTTCAAGGCTACTGAGGATGTCATTCCTACTTAGGAATCTGCTGAAGAATTCATTCCAGAACAAGAAGAACGTCGAGCTAATGCACCTGAAGAAAATACTGAAGAAAATGGTGCTGAAGAGAATGCTGATCAAATTCCTCAACGACAACTAGCTCATCCTCGCATTGCAAAAGAAGTGCAAGTTGAAAAGATCATCAATGACATCAAAGCGCCAGGTCCTCTCACATGCTCAAAAGCTTCACATTTATCTAAATTTTGTGGGCACTATGCCTTTGTCTCTATAACAGAGCACACTAAGGTAGATGGTGCATTTCTGGAGCCTGAGTGGATTCAGGCTATGCAAGAAGAATTACATTAGTTCGAGCTCAACAATGTCTGGGAACTGGTCAAATGTCTAGATCCTCGCAAGCACAATATCATTGGCACAAAGTGGATCTACCACAACAAGCAAGATGAAAATGGCCTTGAGGTGAGGAATAAGGCACGGCTCGTAGCTCAAGGCTACACACCGGTTGAAGGAATTGATTCGATGAAACTTTTGCACCTGTTGCTAGACTTGAGGCTATTCGCATGTTACTTGCTTATGCTAACCATCACGATATAACTTTATATCAAATGGATGTGAAAAGTGCATTCCGTAATGTTAAGCTTGAGGAAGAAGTATATGTTGCTCAACCCCCAGGTTTTGAAGATCCGAAGAATCCTGACAAAGTCTTCAGACTCAACAAGGCCCTCTATGGCCTCAAGCAGGCCCCACGGGCGTGGTATGATACCTTGAAGGAATTCTTCATGAAGAAAGGCTTCAAACCCGGTTCACTCGACCCTACTCTTTTCACTAAATCTTATGATGGTGAATTGTTTGTGTGCCAAGTATATGTTGATGATATTATCTTTGGCTGTACTGACCAACGTTATATTGATGAATTTGCCTATATGATGAGTGAAGAATATAAATTGTCTATGATGGGAGAGTTGAAATTCTTCTTAGGTCTTCAAATTCGTCAACAACACAATGGCATATTCATATCTCAGGAGAAATACCTCAAGGATGTACCGAGGAAATTCGGCATGCAAGATTGCAAAGGCGTCAAAATTCCTATGCCCACAAATGGCCATCTATGCACTGATGAAAGTGGTATCGACTTCGATCATAAGGTATACCACTCCATGATTTGCTCTTTATTGTACTTATGTGCATCTAGGCCAGACATAATTCTTAGTGCTTGGATGTGTGCCCGATTTCAAGCTACACCGAAGGAATCACACCATAAGGCTGTGAAGCATATTCTTTGATATCTAGCTCATACACCAACACTTGGATTATGGTACCCCAAGGGCTCGGCTTTTGATCTCATTGGATATTCTGACTCCGACTATGCTGGTGATCGTGTGGACCGCAAGTCAACATCTGGTACATGTCATTTCCTCGTACGATCTTTGGTCTGTTGGTCCTCGAAGAAACAGAACTGCGTATCACTATCTACTGCTGAAGCTGAGTACATTGCCACTGGTTCTTGCTGTGCTCAATTGCTATGGATGAAGCAAACTCTCAAGGACTACGGCGTCAACATGAAGAATGTGCCTCTCTTCTGTGACAATGAGAGTGCCATCAAGATTGCTCACAACCCAGTCCAGCACTCGAAGACTAAGCACATTCAGATTCTTCATCATTTTCTTCGTGATCATGTGTTGAAGGGCGGAATTTCTATTGAGCATGTGAAGACGGAAGAACAGCTAGCCGATATCTTCACAAAGCCCTTGGATGAGAAGAGATTTAGCAAGTTGCGGTGTGAGCTAAATATCCTAGAATCGTCGAATGTTCTTTGAAAAGGACACTCATCCTAACACTTATGCAAAATTGATGACTTAGATGTGCAACACATGAAGAAACGTTTTTCTTCAATCAATGAAGAATAACACTCTAAGTGTGAAGAAATTAACGAAGAATTGATTCTCAGAACCCTACGATAATTGTATGCGGTGTCTGAAATCATCATTCATGTTGACGCCGTAGTCCTTGAGAGTTTTTCCGTCGTTTCCTTCGTTGTTCATATATGAGTTTATGTCCTCTACAACATTCACTTATTGCTAATTCTTGAAGTTGGTTTTTTTCTGCTAAGTGAATGTGATCAGGCCCTTTCCCCCTCTATGCTATACTCAACCAAATCTATTCACAAATTCTTCATGTGTGTTCTATTTGAAACTCGTTCAAAATCTTCACTGTGTCCTTGTCAGCTGAAGAAATTGCGAATGGAACTTTAAAACCAATCTTATCTAAATTTTCGGCTTTGCTGCTCAAACCATTCTGCATCCCATGATACACTTATCCTTTCACCCACGATCGCACGCGATCTCCACCTCTCAGTACATGGATGACACATGTCAAGCGAATGAGAAGGGTCAGGGGCATGTTCGTCCAATTTCTTTGGGCGAACATGTTTTCACCATGGCTATAAATACCCCTCTTCCCCTTCCTCACTTCTTTTACTCCGCTCGACCTCTCTCCAGCTCGAGCTTCTCAAACCCTAGCGCCGCCGCTACTTCATTGTCGCCGGTGAGGAAGAGCTTCACTGCCTCGACCTCGTCGCCGCAGTACTCGCACCGGCCGCAGAAATCTTCACTCCGCCGCCGCTGTAGCCGTCTTCCTCCGCCGAGTTAGGGCATGGAAGATCTACACAGACGAACATCACTTCTCCACCTCACTGTTCATCATGTTCTTCGTTCAGGGTAATTAAAAGTTACTTTTACTGCCATCGTTGATTCGAATGATTATCTACAAAATCATCAAAGGTGTTTTTCTTCATATCTTCACACACTAAATAACATCAAATATCATCTGTTCTTGATTCGTTTCTCTAAGCTATGTTTTTCTTCAAGATTCCTCAAATATGTGGATTTTTTATCTACATATCTCTGGAACCTAAGACAAAGAACGCTTAGTGAAATTCTTCAAGACTCATCTGGTCAAATTCCTTAAACTTGTTCTTTTTACAAAACCTTCTGAGAATGCATATGACCTCTCCAAATTCCTCGCAACTATACTCTGTTCACAGGTACTCATGTCAGCAGCTGAATCACTAGGTTCTCATCAACTTAACTCATTTGCAGCGTTCCTCGAAGAAAAGTTGCATACTTCTTCAGAGAATTCAATTGTTCAAATTCCTCAACTGAAGAAAATGGCTGATGGTAAGAAGCCACGGAAAGAAGGAAAGCGGGCTGTGGTCAATAGAGCGTTTGAGATCCCTGATGATATATATGTTGGGTACTGCACACCTCCTGAGGAAGACAAAAATCAGCGCAAGGTGCGCATTCAGAAGATAGAGAGGAGATGGGCAAGAGAGTGGAGGGAGTACAGGTATGTTACTCCCAAATACATGAAGAAATTCGCACTCAATCCTCCATGCCCAAGACCTCCATTGGCACCTGGCAAAATAGCTGATCCCACCAGCCTCAAGCGCGGTGAGGACTATCCTGATGAATGGGCCAAGCGCCACGCCAAGTTGGCTAAGCAAGCCAGAGAAGCAGTGAGGAAATTCAATGAAGACTCTGCTGCTGTTGCTGCCTTTGCTGAGGCCTCTACTTTCAAGCCGAAGAAGAAGGCTATGTCAAAGAAGCCTGCGTGCAAGCCAAGTGCTTCACCAATAGTGCCCTTAAGGCCAAGTTCCTCAGCAATGCCCTCACGGCCAGAATCCTCAAAGCCCTCACGACCAATTCCTCATGCTGACCCTACTCCTCAAAAGTCCTCAGCTCCTCCGCCAAAGTCTTCGACTGCTCCGACAAAGTCCTCTGCACCTGTGCATCTTGCCTCGTGCCAAAGGACTACAGGCATCTCCATTGCCTCAGGAGCTTCATCTAGTTCCTCAGCTGAACGAAATCTTCAATGGGACCCTCTCTACTGAAGACAAAGGCCACTGCTGGACGAGGTCCTTGCCCTAGTCCTCAGAAGAAGCAGGTCGCCTTCCAAGTGCCGTCTGAAGAAGATGAAGCTGATGATGATGAACTTGCTGAAATCATCAAAGATAAGCAAGTCAGGGCCACTAGAGCCAAGGTAACAAATGTGCCACTTCTTTTGGATCCCAAGTTGATCCTCGAATACCTTGATGTTTGGCACAAGAACCCCAACACTCCCATGCATGATTTCAAGCTAACTCCTGGCCAAAGTCACATGTTGACCCACTTCATTCAAGAAGAAAAATGGAGATTTGAGAAGGCCAGGCAGATCAAGAAAGCGCAGTACAAGAAGGTGCATTATCTGAAGAAAAACATTATCTCTATGACAACTGAAAAACTTGTCGCTATTCAAACAGAGATCAAGAAACTCGGTGATGAATTCGACGCATACCGCGCTGATTGGCTTGGAGCCAAGGTTCATTTTGTAAGACTTGCTGATAACTTCACTTCCAGTTGCTGCCCCAATGCAACAGGAAATTCCTCAGGCTAAAGCATCTGCTCAGCTAACTGAAGAACCTGCCAGCACCATTGATGAAAATCAGGCTGCTGAAGAAAATGTGAGTTCCAGGGCTGATGACTGCATTCCAGCCGCTGAAGAAATTGCCAGGGCATCCTCTAGTGGTGCGCCTGAAGAAACTGAAGAAATCAGGGCATCTGCATCAGTTGTGCCTGAAGAAAATCAACCAGATTCCTCTGCTCCTCCTATGCCAACACCAACTCCGATCCTTCCATCTGCATCAGATGTGAAGAAGACCAAGGCTGCAGAGCGTGCAGCAGTGAAGAAAAGGAAAGCATCAGCTACTTCAGATTCTTCAGCTCCGAAGAAGATGAAGCCTTTGACCAGTTCATTTGCTAATCCCATTGATGTTGTTCCAATCTCAACCATTCCATCAAAGGACCTTGTTCCTTTTGGTGAAGAATATGAGATCCCTAGCGGATCTGATGAAGAAAATCATTCTGCTGCTTCATCAGAGTAGATTGATGAAGAAATTGAAGTGGATACGATCCCTTCAACACCTGTTATCTCCTCGCATATGCCTCAGTTCACAGCTGAAGAGGCTGGCATTGAAGAAATGGAAGATGAAGATGTGGACGTTTGCTGCTCCACACCAGTGATGAGTGATGAATTCTGGGAAAGTCAGCATCCAAACTCTCCAATGTTCACACCGTTGCAGCAAATACCTCAGACCCCTGCACAAACTGTTTAAATGGGCTCTGAAGAAACTCACCCCACTTCATCTGTACATGAGGAAATTCCAGCCACTAGCGCTGAAGAAACTACTGCTGCTGAACATCTGAAGACACAGACTGCCACTGAAGAGAAACCAGAAATTCCTCAGCCTGAAGAACCTAAGATTGCGATTCCTGAGGTCATGATGCAACTCACTGACACTCCTCTGCCCAAGCCAAAGGATCCATTCTCACACAAGAAAAAGTTCAAGGCTGATGATTTCTTCGCTGAGCACGTATTCTTCGAAGACTACAACCCATATGATTCTGCTCGTATAAGGAAGAGGCGTTTCTGTACTGCTAGTCAAGCAAATTTCTATTCCTAAGTGTTGTTCAACAAAGAGAAAATCTTCTACCACGAGCACATTCCTCACGTGGATATGGAATCTTTGCCGTGCTTCGTGCCGGTCCTTAGTGTTCTTCACGACGCTGAACTGTTAAACTTTTGCTCTGACATCTGTGATTGGAATGAAGAACTGATTCTTCAATTTTATGCGACACTGCACATCACAGGAGATTCTGAAGATGTGAATTCATGGGTGCTAGACTGGATGTCTGAGAACACTAACTACACAGCACCAGCTACTGAATTGCTTCGTTCCTTACCACTCAGTCCTCCCCTTGAAGAAGCTCGTTGCATCTACAGTGAACCTGAGCTTACAAATCACTACACGCAAGTTCTGATGAAACCTTTGAAGCCAGGTCAGGCCCCACGAACCAAATTCCTCGTGAAGGAATTACTTTATGTGCCCAGAACTGTCTATCATATTCTTACGGGGACAATGTGTCCTATCAAAGGCCACGACTCATCTGATGAGGAAATTGTTGGCATCATGAAGAATCTTGTATTCAATATCGTCCATGGCATTCCTGTCAATTATCACGATTTCTTCATGAGGATTCTGGAAAATGTTGCACTGTCTCCGTTTGAGCTGAAGCCTTATGCACCTTGGATTATGAGATTCCTCGGGACAAGATCTTCACTCAACTACAAAGCTGATTTTCAGAATCACCTCAGCTACTTGCCCCCAATTGAAGTCCTCAAGCGGAGCTATTCCTCAGTTGATGAAAAGGGCAAGGCACCAGCTGTTATAGATGAAGGCATTCGTCCATTGGATGGACAGTTTCACAAAACTGCCTCTTATTCCACCAATGATGAGTCTGCCACACATGACTCTGCCAATGCACCCAAGTCTACTCCTCAAGCCACTGCTCCTCGTGTGATGACTGACCATGAGCTTCTACTTAGTCTTCACCAGAAGGTGGATCGAAATCATAAATGGGTTAAGCGTCAGTTTGGTTCATTTCTTCACAACATGACTGCTACATGCAATGCAGTGAAGAAAAACCATTACTACCTCCATGAAGTCTTCGGTCGCACCTGGGCAATACTATCACATCTGTATGGTGAAGAAGATCTGAAGAAAATGGGTCTCAAGGAAGATTTTGACTGGTCTGCACCTCCGCCGAAGAAATTCAAGAAGGTCAAGGTTCCTTCCTTGGTGGCCAGCTCATATTCTTCATCGTGCGACACTGATGAGAATGAAGACTTGGACGACACTGCGGTAGGCCCTACTACGACAAACGACCCCAACAACGCTGGCGCTCCTTCATCAACTTGATATTCTTCAGGGGCGTTAGTCCTCATATTCGATCCTTTTGGTCATTTGATGACAAAGGGGGAGAATTTTGAGTTAGTCTTCAAGCGGGTCTTTCTATATGGGCGTTTCTTTTTAAGTTACAACTCTTGTTCTTCTGAGAATTTATTGGATCGAGTTGTAAACTTAAACCCGATGGTGCTCTGATACTTTTGATATGTTCTTCTGCATGCTTATTCCTCATATATGCTAATGCACGCATGTTGAATTACATCAGTCACCATATTTCATCATGCATTTCAAATTCTTCACTGTTATATGTCAAATGCGTGTATGAATTACAAGATATAGGTGGAGATCTCCATGATTCAACTCTTCAAGTGTGCATTGCTTCAAAAGCAAATTCCTCACTATGCACATCTTTAGGGGGAGTTCTTCTATATCTTGCAATCAAATTCCTCAATATCATTACTTACACTTCATATGTTTATCCCCGTTGAAAACTTAACCTATATTGTCATCAATCACCAAAAAGGGGGAGATTGTAAGTGCATCTAGTGCCCCTTAGTGATTTTGGTGTATTGAAGACTTATAGGTTAAGGGACTATTGCATTTGTGAGTGTACACAGGTCCATAAGTCTATGAGGAGTTTTATATTTACAAACAAAGTCGACCCGTAAAAATGAAGTTCTTCGACTGAAGACTTTGGATTTCCGAAGACTTTCTGAAGACTTTGAAAGTGAAGAAATTGGTGTGACCTTGAAGAATTGGTATTCATTCGAGGAACATGAAGCGTGAAGACTTTTGTTTTTGTAGTTTCATTTTCTCTTTCTTGAGTCATAGGAAACACCATACTGTTAAAGGGGGTCGAGGAAATACTAAGGAAAAATTTCCATGTGATGCTCAACTCAAAATCCTACACCTACAAATCCCTTCGAGTGAAGCCATTGGAAATCTCATTCAGTCCAATCATATTTTTCAGTGACAGAGACAAAGTTCTTCTGGTCTCTGAGGAATTTGTTCTGACTGAGGAGTTAGGAATTCACCAGTGCGGATTGCCTACACAGTGAGGAACATGATAGCCCTGAGGATTTTGCTACTCAAAATTCTGACCGTTGCTGTGCTATGCGCCAGCTGTCCCAAAATATCTATCCACCTAACGGTCATATCATTGAAGGGCATTTATGTCTTATCATGTCGGGCTGCTCCCTAGGCTATAAATAGCCGCCCCCTACAACCATTAGCTGGTTGGCTGCTCCGAGAGAAAGTGACACTTGTCATTTGAGAGCAACCCATCATCCGAGGACTTTGAGCAAAAATCATCAAGTGAGGAAAAACCCAAACCCAAACAGCTACAAACCCCAAGTGATTGAGCATCACTGAAGAGATTGATCCTGCGTGGATCCGACGCTTGTTACCTTTGAAGACTGTGCTTCTTCCAGACGGTCAGACGTCATGGTATAGAGCATCCAAGAGGAATTCTGGATCGCCGAGTGACCAAGTTTGTGAAGGTTCGAATGTCACCAGAAGACTTACCACGAGTGATTGGACGAGGTCTGTGTGACCTTAGTTCAAGGAGAATACGTTGAGGACTTGGTATCCTGAGCTGCGTGTTCAGGACTGGGTGTCCGGGACTGTGTGTCCTCGAGTTTAAATACTCAGCCGCTCCAACCAGACGTACAACTGAGACAGCAGTCGGAACTGGTCTACCAAATCATTGTCTTCACCAAGCTTACTAGTTCTATTCCCTCAACTCTTTCATTTCCTCATAACTGTGTTGTGTGTTTGTTCATATCTGTGTTTGAAGACTTTGACTGAAGACTTTCTCAATTTCCTCAGTTCAATTTCTTCAGTCTGTTTGTCTTCATCCTGTGTTATCCTGTGCTTACATTTCCTGTACTTTGTGTCTGTCTTCATTTCATCATGATGACTATGCTTGTATTCTGTTATGTTTACTTTTGATACTTATTCCGCTGCTACTAGTTCTTCGCTAAGGAATTTCCTCACCGGCAAATTCCCCAGTGAAGAATTTCATAAAAATCGCCTATTCACCCCCCTCTAGTCGATATAACGCACTTTCATCTTCCCCCTAATAGTCTTGCCGGGTCATCCCAAAGACTGGAATCAGACTTGGTTCTATTGTCAAGACACTTCACCAGCCAACGAGAAACCATTGTCGGGTTACCGCGCGGAGCGTCTAGATTCCAAGTTTGCGCTCCCTGACAAACTCACTGCCGCCGAACGCAAGAGGCTTATTCCATCAATTAAAAGGATTAATGCCTTATTGGGGAACGGCTTAACCATAGTTGACTTGACCCGTTGCTGGGTCTCGTGGCGGGTCATCCCTCTAAGCCGCCGATCCAAATTGATGTATGAATATGGTGGAGGCCCAAATGACTCTCTTCGTCACAGCTCCATTCAACTAACTGAAGAAGATATTGTTTCAATGTCAACTCTCCTGGTGAACGGCAAATATGAAGACTGAAGTAAAGTCGGGTTAAACCCCTTCTGCAAACTTAACCCGGCGCCTGAGGTAAAAATCCCCTGACCTTTTTCTCTTTGTATTTTTCTTAGCAGTTTTAAATGCCTGCATGACCTTTTATCTTGTTTACTTGTTTACATGCCAAATCTGACTTCTGGAAAGCCAAGTATGACCATGAAGCCACCAAGAAGGCTAGAGCCGCCGCCATAACCGCCAAGAAGACGTCCCGGAGGTCTAAGAAGAAAACGAGCACCGCTGAGGACCTGATAAAGCTTGATGATACTTCTGAGTTGGAGGTAGCCCTTGACTCCCTTGGACAGTTTTTTAATAACCTTATTGACACTGACTATTGCCAGGACGACATGGGGGCCAGTCAGGCTATTGAAGAAGAGGTAACTTTTTCCTCCGACTCAGCCCATTTGCCAAGACAGAAACTTCGACTGGTAACCCGGAAAGTAAGGTTTTCACACCCTTTGGCTTATTTGGACCCTCATTTTCTTTTGAAAAAGCAGCAACATGAGAGCCGTCATCAGGTCCAGAACGATGATGAACCGCCTTCCGTTCTTCAACAAACTCCTCAAAAACGCCAGAATGAGGTCTCTTTTATCTTCATCTTTTACTTTCCATTAATGGATCTTCTCCCTTGCATTACTAACTTTATTTTATCCTTGCAGGAGGTGTCTCGCTCTTCTGGCGACTCATCTCAGACTCAATTTCCGGCCTTCAAGACTGCCCCTGGGTAAGGAAAAAAAATCATCTTTCCACCGTGTCTTTCAAACTGCATCTTTGTACTGACTATCTCATAACATCTTTCTTAGTGGCCAAGCTAAGTCCAAGAAGGCCAAGGTGACTAAACCGGCGGAAGACCCGTCAGTCCTTGCACCTGAACCGGCCATGCCAACTTCTCCCCCTCAAACTGAAGCACCAGAAGACCCGGCTGCCAATGCTCAATTGGATCCTCCTGAGCCGTTAGCTGATGATACCGTTGTTAACCCCTCTACCGCGAGACCATCCAGTTCAGCTAACCCTCCATCATCTTCTGATCATGATGTTCTGGTCACTGGTAGCCGTTTTGTTGAACCGGGGACTCCTACTGTGTTAGCTCGACACACTGCTAAACAAGAAGCCTTGGAGAGACAGAAAGTGTGTTTTGACATTTCTCACTACACTCATCTGAACGCTAGTGATATATTGTTCGGCTATCTCAGCCATGTTCACTCCGGCCATGAGTCAGAAATTGAGATGGTCAAGCAATTGCATCTGAAATATGAGGTATGTTCTCCGGTTTACTTATACTCTGCCAGCCCCCAAGTCTTCAGATGATGAACCTGAATGATCTGGAGACTTTATGATATAGATTTATATCTTCTCTCTAAGTTTTTCAAAAAGTCCAATAAAATAGTGTAAACTTCACCTGTAGTCCCCAAGGGCTGGCTCAATTTATCATAAATGAACCGGTACTTAACTTCATAGCTATGTTTTACTAATCCCAACAAATATTGTAATCCGGCTTAATCTTCAGAAACTTTCTGAATATCATGCATTAGCCCCCAAGTGCCAAGTGCTGTTACTTTGTAAGGTACCTGGGACTTGAAATATATAAGAGTCATAAGAAGTTGTTTTGGCAGACATTAGCCCCCAAGTGTCAAGTAGCACTGCAGTGCAGAGTACTTGAGACTTGAATCTTTATAACTTTTAGTTTAAGCCTTGACACACTTGTGTATGTTTTATAGAACGCCCTATCTAAACTGGGCTCCCAATTAACTAATGCAAAGACCCGGCTGGCGGATCAAGAGGCATAAATCAAGTCTACTGATTCTAAACTTCAATTGAGTCTTGCTGAGACGGAAAAATTGAAAACCAGCTTGACTGCCAAAAAGAAATCCAGGGCCGAAGAAAAGACGCTGCTCACACAACTTGCTGAAAAAGCTGAAGCAGCTCTTGAGGAGGTTACCACGGAGCTCACCGGCTTAAAGAATCGGGTGTCTCAAATGGTTTCCGCCATCTTTGGTAAGCCATATGTATTGATCTTTTTTGTACCTTCTTTTGACCCGGAATATAAACCGCCTGCTGACCCGTTGTTTAAAAAATATGTGCAGGTCCGCGAAGCAAAAATTTTAGCCAAGATAATGTGACTAAACTGAAGGCGATCTATACCTTAATGGAGCAGTTGTACACTGGCGCTCAACGAGCACTTGCTGCTATCTCTCCTGCCAACCAAGGACCCAATCGGCTTAGTGATGTCTTGAAAAAATTGTCAATCTTACCTGCCAGGTTTAGGAAGTCAAACGATCATGTGCTAGAGCCAGAGCTTTGACTGCCCTGAGCCGCTCCAAAGCATGGGTGCCAGATCTAGACCCGGCGGATGTAGCTAGGGGGCACCCTACCATGAAGGAAGACGGTTCTCTATTTGAGCAAGATGACTTCGTTGCTTGCGTGAGGAGAGTTCGACCTCAGGCTACCGTTCTTGGAGATGAGACCAACATTGAAAAATATCAGCCGGGTTTTGATTTGGAGAATAAGAAGATGGCGACTCCCTCTTACAAGGTGACAGATCTTATCCCGCCGGTTCGTCAACATACGTTTGCTCCGGAAGTTATCCGGCTGGACTGATTGATGATGAAGTAGAGTTCATTGCCATGAATGGCTTTGACTGGTCCAATCCCAGTTTCCAATTAGTAGAAGGAGGTGAACCAGCGAGGGAAGAGTGAGAACCATCTTTGTGGGCTCTTTAAGGCCTTGTAATAGATTTAACTTGAAACAACTGCATATTTTTCCTATGCCATCGTGCATAAGATGCCGTGTGTGACTCTTTGCTTCCTGATGTCAATATATGTGTCACATTTATGGTTATCTCTGTAATATTTCAGCTCTGTTCCTATAGAAAAGGAAAAAACTGGCTTGGCAGTTTAGCACCGAACGGGTCAGAACACCCAGTACATGACCAATGGTTTTATCATAGTAGAAAAAATAGAACCATACGTGAAAATAAACAAGGTTGAAACAACCTTTGATTAACACAGAAAGAACTATTCATAAATAACAGTTATACATGTATCTTTTGCATCTGGACAACCGGTTTACATGACCCAGTCCTTTTTTGAGAAGTTAATGCTTCTTCATGCCTGATGATCATCATGCCTTGGCAGCTTGTTGTCAAATAGTCAAGCCTGTGAAAAGACCGTGCTAATCGTTAAAATTGAGATAATAAAAGACCAGTAGGCTAAACAACAAATTGCAAACAATATAAATTAACTTTGTAACTGAAAGTTGGTGGTTTATGATTCGAATACGATTAGTAAATTGGACCAAAGGGGTTTAAGCTAAGATTCGAATACGATCATATAGCCCCCAGTGGCTTTGGCATTGCGCCGATCAAGAGGGTACCGACAGCTATGTTCTCTTTGGTTCGAATACGACCTATGTTTGAACAGGAAGCCCCTAAATGACCTTGAGAGGTTTTTAATGACCCTGATTCGAATACGATCCAAGTCGGACCCAAAATGGGTTAAGCTATGATTCGAATACGATCAAGAAGCCCCCTAGTGAGTTTGGCTTTGAACCGATCAAGAGGGTTACGACAGCTATGTTCTCTTTGGTTCGAATACGACCTATGTTTGAACAGGAAGCCCCCAAGTGATCATGAGATTTACAGCTAGTCGAATACGACCATAAGCTGAACCAAAAAGGTTAAACTTGATTCAGACATGATCAGCTCCTTAATAGTCATTTAAATAGTGATAAAGAGTAAAGGTATATAATCTTTGAAAAGGAAAAGGACAGAGGTCCTGCTTTATTACTTATCATAGTATATACAACGTCCAAGTATGTACATGACGAGAGCCGGTGGCTCAGGTGTAGTATGGCCAAAGTTGAGCAATGTTCCACTGCCGGCGGGTCTCCTCCTCCGACTTACGTGAGTCTTTGTGCTCTCAAACATTGATGAGGTAATACAACCCGTTGTTTAAATTCTTGCTGACCACAAAGGGTCCTTCCCAAGGCGGGGATAGCTTGTGTGCATCTGACAGGTCCTGGATGAGCTGGAGCACCAGGTCACCTTCTTGAAAGGTCCTGGATTTAACCCAGCGGCTGTGATAACGGCGCAGGTCCTATTGATAAATTGCTCATCGAGCTGCTGCTAATTCTATCTCCTCATCTAACAAGTCAAGTGCATCCTATCGGGCTTGCTCGTTATTAGCTTCAACGTAAGCCACCACACGATGCGAGTCATGATGGATGTCACTAGGCAGCACCGCTTCCACTCCATAAACCATGAAGAAAGGTGTATAACCTGTAGACCTGTTAGGAGTGGTGTTGATACTCCACTGCACCAAGGGTAACTCCTCTACCCAACAACCCGGAGTCCGTTGTAAGGGAACCATAAGCCGGGGCTTGAGACCTTTTAAGATTTCCTGATTTTCTTTCTCAGCTTGACCATTGGATTGAGGGTGAGCTACAGAAGAAACATCAAGCCGGATATGCTCCCGTTGACAAAACTCCTCCATAGCCCCTTGGGATAAATTAGTGTCGTTGTCAGTGATAATGCTATGTGGAAAACCGAAGCGAAAGATCACCTTTTTCATGAACTGAACCGTCGTGGCTGCATCACACTTACTCACTGGCTCTGCCTCAACCCATTTTGTGGATTTTGTCAACTGCCACTAAAAGATGTGTCTTTTTATCCTTAGACCTTTTGAAAGGTCCAACCATATCAAGCCCCCTGACTGGAAACGGACAACTAATTGGAATCATCCGCAACTCTTGAGCCGGCACATGTGCTCGTCGTGCAAATTTTTGACATCCATCACACCTACTGACCAGATCCTCTGCATCAGCGTGAGCCGTCAACCAGTAAAAAACCATGACGAAAAGCTTCGGCCACAAGAGATTTTGACCCGCGGGATGACCACAATCCCCTTCATGGATCTCACGAAGTATTTCTTGGCCTTCTTCGGGAGAAACACACCGCTGAAACGCTCCAGTTACGCTGCGATGGTATAACTCTCCGTCAAAAATCATCATTGACTTGGACCGCCGGGTTATCTGTCGGGCCAGGGTCTCATCCTCTGGCAACTCACCCCGGGTCATGTAAGCCAAGAACGGTACTGTCCAATCTGGGATGACGTGAAGAGCCGCCACCAACTGTGCCTCTGGTTCAGGAATGGCCAAATCTTCTTCTGTAGGTAACTTAACAGATGGGTTATGCAAAACATCCAAAAAGGTGTTAGGTGGCACCGGCTTACGCTAAGATCCCAACTGGCTTAAAGCATCGGCCGCTTTGGTCTTCCTACGGTCAATGTGTTCCACCTGATAAGCTTTAAAATTTCCTGCAATAGCGTCGACTTCACGGCGATAAGCCGCCATGGGAGGGTCCTTGAAATCTCAATTGCCTGACACCTGCTGTGCCACCAAATCTGAATTGCCAAGACACCAGACCCGGCTCAGGCTCATCTCTTTAGCCATTCAAAGACCATGGAGCAAGGCTTCATACTCTGCTGCGTTGTTAGTACAAGGAAACATTAACCGCAACACATAACAAAACTTGTCCCCTCAAGGAGAGGTTAAAACGACTCTAGCCCTCGAGCCTTCGAACTATCTGGACCCATCAAAATGAATTGTCCAATATGTGTTGTCTGGTTTCTCCTCTGGCATCTGCAACTCTGTCTAGTCATTAATGAAGTCCACCAGCGCTTGAGATTTGATCGCAGTACATGGCATATACCTTAAACCATGAGACCCAAGTTCAATAGCCCACTTGGCAACTCGTCCTGTGGCTTCTCTATTTTGAATAATGTCTCCTAAAGGAGCAGAGCTAACCACAGTGATTGGGTGACCCTGAAAGTAATGTAATGTTTGAGCTTCTGGCTTGCCATGAACACCCCTTAAACGAGCTTCTGCCAATGTGGATATCTTTGTTTAGATTCAATCAACACCTCACTGACGTAGTAAACCAGCCGTTGGACCGGATGTTCCTTGCCAGCCTCCTTGCGCTCCACCACAATTGCCACACTAACAACTCGTGAGTTAGCAGCTACATATAACAATAGCGGTTCTTTCTGAACCGGAGCAGCAAGAACCAGCGGCTCAGCAAGCTGTTTCTTCAGATCCTCAAAAGCAGAGGTTGTAGCATCACTCCAAACAAAGTCATCCATCTTTTTCATCATCTGATACAAAGGCATCGCCTTCTCACCTAACCGGCTTATGAACCGGCTCAAAGCAGCGACGCGACCCGCCAGCCGTTGAACGGCATTGATGCACACCGGTTTCGCCAGGGAGGTGATTGCCTTAATTTTCTCCGGGTTAGCTTCAATACCTCTGTTAGACACCAAAAAACCCAAGAGCTTGCCAGCTAGGACTCCAAAAACACACTTGGCCGGGTTAAGCATCATCTTGTAGACCCGGAGGTTATCAAAGGTCTCCTTCAAATCTATTACAAAGGTTTCTTCTTCTCTGGATTTCACCACTGTATCATCCACATAAGCATGAACATTACACCCAATCTGATTGTGAAGGCAATTCTGTACACACTGTTGATTAGTCGCCTGGGCACTTCTCAGCCCAAAAGGCATAGACACATAGCAGAAGGCTCCAAACGGAGTGATGAAAGCTGTTGTCTCCTAGTCCTTAACTGCCATCTTGATCTGATGATAACCTGAGTATGCATCCAAAAAACTCAAACGCTCGCAACCCGCCGTAGCATCAATGATCTGATCAATACGAGGGAGAGCAAAAGGGTCAGTCGGACAAGCTTTGTTCAAATCGGTGTAATCCACACACATACGCCAGGTGCCGTTCTTCTTGAGTACAAGCACCGGGTTAGCCAACCACTCCGGTGAAAAACTTCAATGATGAACCCGGCCGCCAAGAGTCGGGCCACCTCTTCTCCAATGGCCTTGTGCCTTTCTTCATTAAACCGTCCGAGAAACTGCCTGGCCGGCTTAAACTTCGGATCAATATTAAGAGTGTGCTCAGTAAGTTCTCTTGGGACACCCGTCATGTCAGAAGGTTTCCATGCAAAGATGTCCCGGTTCTCACAGATGAACTCGATGAGCGCGCTTTCCTATTTTGGATCCAAGTTGGCACTGATGATGAACTGCTTGGATGAGTCGCCAGGCACAAAATCGACCATTTTGGTGTCATCAACTGACTTGAATTTTAACACCGGTTCATGTTCCGTAGTTGGCTTCTTTAAAGACGTCATGTCTGTCGGGTCAACATTATCTTTATAAAACTTCAAATCCTCTATTGCACAAACATACTCAGCATAAGCGGCATCTCCTTCTTCACACTCCAGGGCTATTTTCTGGCTTCCATGCACTGTAATGGTGCCTTTATAACCTGGAATCTTGAGCTGCAGATATACATAACACGGCCGAGCCATGAACTTGGCGTAAGCCGGCCGTCGAAATAGAGCATGATATGGGCTTTTGATCTTAACCACCTCAAAAATTAACTTCTCAGCCCTGGAATCATATTCATCCCCAAAGGCTACTTCCAGTTCAATCTTACCAATTGGGTATGCCGACTTTCTAGGCACAACACCGTGAAAAACAGTGTTGGATTGCTTAAGACTCTTATCAGTCAACCCCATCCAACGGAACGTCTCATAGTAGAGGATGTTGATGATACTGCCTCCATCCATGAGCATTTTACTGAATTTATATCCACCAACCTGAGGTGCCACTACCAAGGCTAAGTGACCCGGATTATCAACCCGGGGAGGATGATCTTCTCTGCTCCACACAATAGGCTGTTCTGACCACCTCAAATAACGTGGAATCGCCGGCTCCACGGCATTGACAGCCCTCTTATGAAGCTTCTGGTCCCTCTTGCATAAACTAGTGGTAAATACATGGTATTGTCCACTATTCAACTATTTTGGGTTGCTCTGATATCTGGACTGTTGCTGCTGATTACTTTGGCCGGGTTGTGGATTATAACCTCCCTGGTTACCCGGATGGCCCTGACCGTGAAAACCACCTCCACCTGAACCGGCGCCCGGGCCATGAAAGCCGCCTCCACCTGAACCACCGCCAGACCCGAGACTTCCATCAAATGTGTTGGAATTTTTAAATGCCTTCATGATTGTACAGTCCTTCCACAGATGGGTGGCTGGCTTTTCCCGGGTGCCGTGTCTTGGACAAGGTTCATTCAATAGTTGCTCGAGGGTGGGAACTGACCCGCCTGACCGAGGGGGTTGCCTACCCTTGCGCCATTGGTTGTTGCCCTGTGCATTGGTGTTAGCCACAAATTCATCAGCCTTACGTTTATTACCTCCTTGATTTGCCGGGTTATGCTGTTGACCCTTGTTGTTGCCGTTCTTGTTTCCCTTCCCTGTTGTTTCTTCATCAGACACGGGATCTTTGGTACTGTCAGAATCAGCATACTTGACCAGAGTCGCCATCAACTGGCCCATGTCATTGTAGTCACGCTTGAGCCGCCCCAGCTTCTGCTTCAGAGGTTCAAAACGGCAATTTTTCTCCAACATTAAGACTGCTGAGTCGGCATCCACCTTATCAGATGAATGTATCATCTCCTTGACCCGGCGCACCCAATGGGTTGTGGACTCACCTTCCTCTTGCTTACAATTAGTTAGGTCCATGATTGACATAGTTTTTTGCATGTGTCCTTGAAGTTCTGAATGAACCGGGCTTTTAACTCCGCCCATGAGCCGATGGAATTGGGGGGCAATCCTTTCAACCAAGTGCGAGCCATTCCATCCAACATCATAGTGAAATACTTAGTCATTGCTACATCGCTGACTTCCAACAGCTCCATCACCATCTCATAACTCTCAATCCAGGCCCCAGGCTGCAAGTCGGCCGTGTAATTAGGCACCTTACGAGGCCCCTTGAAGTCTTTTGGCAAGCGCTCACTATGTATAGCCGGCACCAGGCAAGGGACACCTCCTGTTCTTGTGGCTACTCCTGCCTCAACAGAGGTTGCTGGATAAGCCGGAAAAGCCTGATGAGCCACCTACTCAGCTGCTAGTTGAATCGCCCATTCAGCGTCTTGACGGATCCTCTCCTGATCCGCCAAGTTAAGGGCTCCACCCTGTGCCAGCTCAAGCCTGCGCGGTTGGTTAGAGCATTGAGCGTTGCTTGACATTTCGGCTGAGTCCATATGCCTGCTATAGCTTGGGCTTCGGCTTGGGCGAGGGGTTGAGTGGATTCTGTCCTGACTGTAAGAGTATGCATCCTACTGTGCCAGATCCGTCTGAAGAAGTTCTCGCACCCTTCGTGTTTCGATTGCTGTCGGAGAGTCGCCTTCCATCGGGAGAGCTGCCAAACGAGCCGACACAGCAATGAGATTCTCCAAAGGATTGGAAAAGTGACCCGGTGGAATTGGTGTATAATGAGGCGGAGCGGTATTCATACGAGGTGGCTCCATGGCCCGCGGCTGAACCGGCGCTCCGGGTGTCGTGATCCGATTTGCCTCCGGCGGGTTACTTGGACCGGCCCTGGGTGTGTGGAAAAGGTTCCTAGGATCGAACGTTAGAGGTAGGCGTGACTGAGTTTTCTGGTGCCTTCTCCTCATGACCTCGTTTGACGCATTTAGATCCATCAAGAGCTGGAAAGTCTCCGCTTGAAGCTGCTGAGCACGAGCGTCCAAAGACGCCCGTTCTGTGGCCATCCTGACCTCTTCTACTGCTAAATTTTCCTTGGCCTGTGCCATCTCTTCACGTACCCGTGCCAGCTCCGCGTCATGCCGGGCCTTATCCGCTGGCTCCACCACAACAGTCAACAGAGCTGTCAACTTATCCATGAGGTCCATTAGCATCTGAGCCGGGGGGCATGTGGGGTCTCCTGACCCGGCCGCTGCTGACCCGGTGGTTGTTGCCACTGCAGCCGTGGAGTTCTGCCCAGGTTGAGTGCCCGCCATGAAGACTCCGGCTCGATTCAGTGGCTCAAAGGGGGTCCAGAATACTGCTGCCATCGGAACATCCCCCGAGCATGCCATCTTGCAGTTGGTACAAAGAATATATCTCGCCTGTTGATGACGTAGCGTCAGAACAGATGGCCGTCTCACCGCCATCCACTAATCCTTCAGAGTATTAACCTCCATGGACGCAACCGACGAAGGCATGGCTCACGGCAGGTTGAACCCGGGCGGATCTCGCGCGCTGAGCCGTCTCGACAAGGTTGGTGTGGATGTCCGGCTCAGGGCCCGATTCGCCGATCTGGCCCATGAAGACATGAATTCCGCCGGAGGGGACCCGGTACCCGTACTCAATAGAGCCTACCTCGGGCTCCAGCCTTCGTCGTCGATGTAGAGTTTGCCACGACGACTCTTGGTCATCCGGCCCACAGTGTATCCCATGAGCCCTTCGAAGTTGCCCTTCAAGAACTCAAATCCACCATGCGCTGGCCCCATGGTGGGTGCCAACTGTCATGGCAGATGTCCTAGCGAAAGGAGTTGGTCGTAGGGCCATCGCAACTAGGAAGCTTAAAGGGGTTAAACGGGACAAAGGACACGAGAGGTTTTATACTAGTTCGGCCCCTTGCGATGAAGGTAAAAGCCTACGTCTAGTTGTGTTTGGAATTGCTGGGGTTTCAAAGACCAGGGAGCGAATATTCTTGTCCTGGCTTCGAGTTGTTGTCTCTTGCCCTAAGCCGCCGCCGGGTCGTCCCCTTATATACATGGGTTGACGCCTGGCGGCCTACAGAGTCCCGGCCGGCTCATAAAACGTGTCCGGCTCGGTGACTTCTTTTACATGCCTTTCTTTACAAGTCTTTCCTTACATACAACAGTTTACAATATTGGGCCTTAAGCCGCCTCTGTACTTAGGCCTTCTATAAGTCTTAATAAACTATCGCCTTGAATGTTACTGGGCTTCTTTTGTAACCCGCCATTGGGGCTGACCCGGCCCCTCCTGGGCGGGTCTTACCTGGTAGCTATATTCCCAACACCTTGCCTTCTTTAGTACGACACCGCATGTCATATTCAGTATTGTTACAAGATATGACACAGTGAGTTGGTAGTATATGACAATGCAGTTCAAGGATCAGATTTGCAATAATTTTTTCAGAGGTGCCATTCAGTCAAAACATATGCCTACCGTAAGGATCGAGTGTTCGGTGGCATATTCTTCTTATGCATATGGTGAGCATGCATCCCCGGTCAGACCAGTCCCCCATACGAGATGCAACAATGATCAAGCAGATATACCTAAGAAAGGTAAGGATCCTAAAACCTCATGAGTCAGGTCAATGAAGATAAGCAGAGAGACATATCATGTAATGAAAGGATCGACAAGCTCTAGAGGTGACATCATAGAATCAGCAATCTTGACAAACGTCACCAAGGCCAATATTCCCGCACCTGACAAGGTGATCTCTAGAACTCTTGTCACCCTCTTGTATGATTGACCTCAACAATGAGTTCTGTACAGCTACATGCCCCGAGTATATGTCATATATGTGCGGACCCAAGTTGGGAAACAAGCGCAAGGGATGAGGCCTAAAATATTTCCCTAATCACATTCATGGTCATACAGAAATCAAGGACTTGTGTGGCCAAGCTATTTCATGGAGATATCCTAACAAAGAAAATCATGATAGCAGCTCCAATGGGGTGACCCATTTCGTCCACCCGCGTCCATTTGGATCGGGGCGGACAAAAGTGGAGGCCTAACACGCAGACCCGAACTCAAATCATGTCCACCTGGCATCCGCGCCGACCCATTTCCGGCCCAAAATTGCGCCTGGAATGTGTCAGCGCAGACGCGCTGAACGTCTCCTTGTCGTCCGCCGCGTCCCCACCTGTAGACCACCCAACCGCCACCAGTCGTCTTATTTATGATGACTGTCGGTGTCAAAACCAGCGGATCTCGGGTAGGGGGTCCTGAACTGTGCGTCTAAGGCGGATGGTAACAGGAGGCAGGGGACACGATGTTTTACCCAGGTTTGGGCCCTCTTGATGGAGGTAATACCCTATGTCCTGCTTGATTGATCTTGATGATATGAGTATTACAAGAGTTGATCTAGCACGAGATCGTAGAGGCTAAACCCTAGAAGCTAGCCTATGTATATATCTATCGACTAGCCTGGCCTCGGTTTATATAATGCACCAGAGGCCTAGGATAACAAGAGTCCTAGCCGAATATGCCAGTGGGGAGAAGTCCTTGCCTTGATCGCCAAGTCTTGTGGAATCTTCCTTATATGCGGCAGCTGTCCGAACTGGCCCATGAGTATACGGCCATGGGGGTCCTCGGCCCATTCTAACAGACCGGGAGATGACGTGGTGAGTACCCCCTAGTCCAGGACACCGTCAGTAGCCCCCTGAACCGGTCTTCAAGTTAGGGACGCTCCTCGATTCTTCTGAACTGTTCTTCATCTTCGGTCATCGGTCCTGAAAACTGGTACAACAAATCTTCTCATCTTCGATCTTGAGGATCGCCAAAGTGAATCCGACGAGTTTATACGTCGGGTATCTGAGGAGCCCCCTTAAGTTTCCGGCCTTTATCAATGCCTTATTATTTTTATGCCATACCTCAGGCTTGAAGTTATTCCCGGGAGGCAGTGTCCTCTTACGTCTGAGCTCTAACGCCGGACTGCATTCGAGGTATCTTCTGCAGCCGAGCACCAATGCCGTACTGCTTCCGAGCTCCAACGCCAAAATGTATTCGAGCTCCAACGCCGGACTGTGTCCAAGCTCCAACGCTGGACTATATCCAAGATGCCATGGACCATCTTGGTCCAAAAAAGTTGAAGGAGTTTAGCCGAGCTTAATGCCGGAAATGCCCTCTATGGAGCTAGCCGCTAGCGCCCGAGCTTTATGCCGGACTGCTCCCAAGATGGTGCACCACCCCGACCGCGGGCTGAGTTTTTGTCAATATTTTTTATTGGTGCAATTTATTTTCTGCCGAGATATATAGCCAGTAGCCCTCAAGGTGTGTATCGGTTTAAAACCTGAGATGCACTTGAAGGATGACGTAAGACCGATGATCCCAATAGCCCTGAGACTCGGGTTGATTTGCAAAGTCGGCCTGAGGATCAAGTCCTAGCTCGGCAGAATACTTCGGGACACAAAAAGCAGCATGCTCAGTCCTCGAGACTCAGGTTGGGTGCGGCCAACCAACATGAGGATCATAATCTCCTTGGAAACTATATTGCACTTAAAATTTTCTGCATTGGATAGGAAATGCAGTAGCCCCCGAGACACTGGTCGGGTGGCAACACCAGATCAGGGGATCGATGTGCCCCTTTCATATTTGTCAATAATAAGCCCGAAGCCCAGTAGCCCCCGAGCCTTAATGTGGGCACGGGTGGCCGAATTAAGGATCGATATCCATAGTAAAATCACAAATTATGTGTAATGACTCTATGTATCCCAGTACTTTACGTCATTAATGCTCGGATCCGCATTGTACAAAACTTTGTTGACCGACCATCGGCTTCCACCTCTTCGGCCAGTAGCCGAGGAGTGTTTGTCCTACTTTATAAAGCCTTTATGAGGGCAAAGATTTACGACAAACAAGGCAATCTGTCCATACGGTTTTATAAACAAAGGTACGCAGAGGGATATGTTATATTACTGTTTAACATAAGAAATGTCTTCCAAAGAAAATAGTCCCGCTATCGGTTCCTTTCTTTGGGTTGTCATGCTAAGCATGATCAGGAAACCTCAGCTCTAATGTAAGAGAAAAATATCGAGGATTTAGTTTGGGAGGCCAGTTAATAGCCCCCGGTAGTGTTCGGCGACAGTCGAGGTCAAGCCGTAAACACTTCGGCCATTGTTATGAATGGCCCGTCATTTAACACCGTCATCAGTTCACTGACCAGTTTATGCTTATTGTGACAGTCAGTTTTCGGCTTTCTCCACTGAGGTGCTTAACCATGTGAGCTGGAAGCACAATCGCAGTAGTTCTCCCTTTGCACACCTAGCCAAACAAAGCAGAACGTAGGAGGCAAGCACAGGAGCCGGGCAACCCAACTATTGACCGAAGACACAATTCGAAACCAATGCATATATAGTGAGATCCAAGAATGTTTTTGCCGAATCTATAAAGGTGTCCGGCATTGCACTGTGAGACTTGTGCTGGAAACACACAAAGTGTTTAAAAGTGCCAAAAAGCTTGGAAAACCAAAAAACGTCACTAAAAACATGACGTTCGAACAAGATCAATTGTTTGGTGCCAATCCGAAAATTGGAAGAGAAAGAAAAAATTGTGCTTTTGTCGTGTTTTGACAACGACCAAGAAGAAAACACATTTACAGCTCATATATAAATTTTAAGAGCCCCCAAGTGACTTGGATAAAAAATTTATGTATAATGATTGTATGTACCGAAGTACTTATATCATATTTGTGTTCACCCGAACTTTAAACGCGTCTTAACCGACCATCGACTTCTCCCTCTTCGGCCAAGGGCCGAAAAGTGTCATTTACTCCGCCTGTCGAGAGTATCGACGGTGTTTCCGATGACCAGGCAATCAGGCCATAAGGCTGTAACAAACAAAGCGCGCTTAGGGAACTTATGCTATATTACTAACGAAGTGTAAGAAGCATCTTTGAAGAAAATAGTACCCCCACCGATACCTTTCTTCGGTGCTCATTATTACTATGAGACTTGTGCAGTAGATTTTTTGTACTCATGATTTCCGTTGTGTGCCGACCATGATTGAAAACAATAAGAGCGCTAGCTTTCGGCTTCACCCAGTCTGAGGTCAGAGCTTGGATGACCCAATCGTGACAATCGCAGAGGTGCTCCCTTTACTCCCTAGCCGAACAGTCGGGAACGTGGGGGTAAGCACATGAGCCAGGCAACCCAGCTTGCAAATCACTTAGGTCAATATGGTGCATATTGTGGCATAATACACGAACAAGGAACGAAGCCGTACAAGTATAATCATATGTGAGAGGAAAAGCTCCATCAAGGGAGCTCCCAAGTAAACGGGGTATTTGAATTTGTGTGTCACAAACAAAGTTTTGACAAGGAGATTCTCTACAGGCATCTTTTTTCAAAAAGGTATAATGCTTGGTCGAACCGAACACAAGTTAAAAATTTAAAACTTTGAGCATGAAGGCAACTTAGCTGGTTAATGTGTTCGGTATTGATGATGCGTCCCGAGCTTGATGCCGGACAAGGTTCCATCCCCCAAGCCGGTCCCAAGGTGGCGGAGCAAAAGAGCTCGGCACTCTGAAGTGGTGACATAGCACGGTCAATGCGGGCCGGCAGAGTGATGCTGAAGTCCCTGGCATGGGGTAATGAAGTGTTGACGAAGCCCCCCGTCCAGCCGAGGTGACGTGGTATGTCAATATGCCGAGTTGACGATACTGCCCAACCCGGATCATTTTCATGTGCACAAAAAATAGTGCAAACTGGAGATAATAGTAATAATAATAATTAAAAAAATCGTTGCATAATAAATAATTTATGCAAAGTGAGTAATAAAAGAAATATGGCCTGGCGCCGAAGTCAACACTACTAGGAAAAGGCCTACTAATGGCGCACCTAATTTGGCCATTAATGGCGCATTAGTGGTGCGCCATTAGCAGCACGCCATTAGTATATTTTACTAATGGCGCACCACTGGTGCGCCATTAGTATCTGGTATACTAATGGCGCACCCCTGATGCGCCATTAGTATATACAATAGTGCACCATTAGTATGCCTCCCAGGGGGCCATGTATACCCAGGTGCTTTGGCATACTAATGGCGCACGACAGCAAGATACGCCATTAGTAACTTCGGCATACTAATGGCGCACTGTTTAATGATGCGCCATTAGTATCCTTTGGCATACTAATGGCGCACCATGATGTGATGCGCCATTAGTATGAATATTAGTTTTTTTTAATTTTTTAATTTTCTGTTTTTTGCACAGGTTACAAAATGTATAATTTGACAAAATATAGACAGCACACATCAACAACAGATTCATCGAATACAACAGAAGATTAGTCTCTGAATACAATTCATCATTTTAGTCTCCGAATACAAGTCATCATATTAGTCTTCGAATTGAAAAGACCGAACAAAGATAGAACATTATATTACAAGTCTCGAGACCGCGAGTTTGTCTTCACATTACAAGTCGATATCGATCATCTAAACTACCATCACATTGAAGAGAGCTGCGGTCATCACGATGAGCATCATCACGATGAAACTCGTCTTCATCCGGTTCCTCCAACGCTCCCTCCCCTCTCCCGCTAGATAGCGGGCGTATCTAGATTTGGCCTCGGCCCTAGTGGCGTACCCTTTGTAATTGTTACCGCTGAATCGTTGAACCTGTCTCCGACACTCCTCCCAGTCGTCGTAGACTCCGGGAACCTTACCCTTGTACACGACATACCACGGCATCGCTATGCAGTAGCCAAACGAAACGTTAGTACCAATTCACAGACAATACATAAGCAATATATAAGTATGCAACAGAACGATCGGAAGAGAAAAGCAAGACATTAATAGCATCGATTACATCTTAAGTTGAACGACTCTCGAAACCAAAGAGACATACTACAAGTTCATTAAAGTTTAATTACAACATGAGCCAATCGATGTTTCAGAACTAGACACAGCATCACTGCTTTCGACTCGACTCAAGGGACCGGAGCATGGATGAAGCCGCCGTCGATCGTGGGAGTCATGAAAGAACGGGCGTTGTCAGCCTGCATTTGTAGGATTGTGTCGATGTCACTGTTGGACGGTTAATTTCTGAGGTAGAACTGCCCCGCGGTACGAAGGACATCTTGATGGATGATTTCCGCAAACTCCGACTGGATGCGAAAGAATTCTTGTCTGATGTCCGCGTCCTGGATTGCCGACACGCTCGCGGCCCAATCTTTGAGTCTACTCGGTAGCAGAAGTTGATGATGGTCCCATACGATCGCCCTCATGTGATGGATGGCGTAGTAGGCACCCTTCTGACTGCCAGGCGGCTGCTTGACGTAGCAGAACGTCGTATTGTGGGAGAACACGTGCTTGACGTACTTACGAATAGGCCTGGTGAAGGTGCCTCCAGATTTGACGTAGCCGGGGAGAACATCATCAAGAACCTTCTTGACATTTATGTAGTCTACGTTCGACTGACGGTCCGGGTCGAAATACGTGGCCATGGAATATTTGGGGCTTAGGAGGATGAGCGTGCAACATGTGTCACTGCAGAAAACACGGAATGTTAAAAGAAAAACGATCGAAATCTAAGAATTCATATGTTACGGGGCGGTTGAGGGGAGGACTTACTCGGGAAAGTAAGGCACGAGGAAGTTATCCTTATCTTGGTTTGCCAGAATGACGCCTTCGAGGTAAGAACTCGCGACTTGCCGGTCCCCAGCGCTGCCCAAGATCTTGGCACGCATGTAGAAGGGGTCGACTATCACGATGTCCGGGGTCTTGTCCCGAATGATCCGCATCTCCATACTCAGCGAAAATAGCCGAACGAAGGTGTAGTGCAGCGGATGAAGGTTCAACATAGCGTGGATGTCATCAAACCGCAGGACGATCGTACCCCCGATGGAGTTATCCACAAAGCCCTTGCCCTCTGGCACCTTGGCCGCGAAAATCGGGTATGCCACATCCTTCTCTCTGAGACGCCGCTTCTCCAAAGAAAGAACACTATCATGCAGACTCCGCATAGCACCGGTTGCAACATCGAGCATATTTCTTGGTAGCATCGGCCTACCCGCCACATGCACCCTCCTCGAGATATCCTCAGGTGAAGGTGGCCCGTCCTGAGCACGGATCATACTCGGTGCCGGCTGGCCCGCACCCTTGTTAGTCTTTATTTTGCGTGCCTTCTTCTTCTCCTGTAATGGGACTGAGTTCTGCTCACAGACCGCCTTCTTGAGTGTGTTGGGGCTGATCATATTTCGCACCTCGCCTATCTGAGGCTCGGTGAAGTCAGTAGCTGGAGGCGTCTCCTGAGAGCTGAACTGCAGACGACGCCTGTTGCAACTTGGCTTCTCCGCGGTACCAGCTAGATCGCGCACGTCTTTTGTTGGGTTGGGTTCTTGAGAAGGAGGCCCCATGAAGTCGCCACCGTACCCATGATCGGCAAAGTACCGATCGATGTTGGCAAATGTATCGTCGTCGTCGTCATTCTGATCCTATGCCATATGCATGTTTGGATCCAGTGGCATAGGGATGTCCA
This sequence comes from Triticum dicoccoides, assembly GCF_002162155.2. Classification (NCBI taxonomy): domain Eukaryota; kingdom Viridiplantae; phylum Streptophyta; class Magnoliopsida; order Poales; family Poaceae; genus Triticum; species Triticum dicoccoides. The sequence goes on from NC_041388.1 coordinate 91,015,869, forward strand.
GTACCGTTGCAGCGGTCTTGCCATGGGGCCGACTTGGCGCCGGCACGACTGGCGGTGTTGTCTTTGGGGTGGTGTCCCCCGCCCCCAAACGAATCTGGCTCTTCGGCCAAAGCAGGGGCCAGCTCAGGCAGGCGCTGAGGGTCATCACGTCATCATCGTCGGCCCCGACGGGTCGAATCGGAGGTAACAACTCGTCGCAGCCTGGCAGCACCCGAACTAGTTGAACCCTAAACAAGTTGGGTGGCATCTGGGTACCGTGGAACAAGGGGTTGCCCGGTTGAATGATTTTGCCCTTGGCGACATCGACCAACTCGTTGTTCACGAAGTGCAGGAGAGTGCACGGAACATCGGCGGCGCCCTGCGAAAACATGTAGGGCGTCAGGGATGCCCAGTCAAAGGCAAGGAGATGAAGTCCTCGGCCGAGAGAGGCTTAATTAGTTACCTTGATGATGGCGTCGAGCTCGGCTAATGTCGAGGCACCGCCAACGGTGGGCATGCAGTTGACGGAGGGGCCGCTTGCTGCAGAGGTGCCGGCCGACGTACACCCGGGTGCATTAAGCTCCCGTGCCGGTGTCGGAGACACCAATGCCGCCTCCGCCGGAGACACCAATGGCCCCGCCATCGCGTTCTGCGAGTTGCTGGCCGTGAAGCTAGGAATCGGGGGCGGCCCCTGTTGGCCGCCCGCAATCCACGCACTAATCCCCTGGATCAAGGTAGGCACAATGGCGGTGATCGTCGCTCCGAGTTGTTGTTGCACTTGCTCTTGGACAATCTCCAGAATCCGCGCCACCTGTGCCCTGAGTTCTTGAACCTCGCGCGCCTGGCTTTCCGAGCTGGTCTTTTTCTCCTTTCGCCCACCAGTGTTATAGTATGACGACCATTTTGTCGACAAGCCTTTGCCGGCCACACGACCAGCTGACGTTGGCTTACTGAGCTTATCCTTGTTCTTCATTACATTCAACGCCCTATTTAGAGTGGTGTCCCAAGGGTTGCTCTTAGTCGACCCCGCGCTACTGCTTTCAGTCGCCTGCGGAAGGAATGTGAACCATTTAGAAATTTGGCTTCATTAATTAGAATGCAACCATATGGAGCTAATTACGCGGGGGTGTATTCCTTACCAGAACAAGCTCAAGCGCCCTGGTCTTCGGATCTGTGGTAATCTCCTTTGTTTTCGGGTCCTTCTTGTACCGGGCCCTGACAAAGTTCCTGGTCTGCTTGTCACCGTATTTATCGAAGAGGGGCGGTAGGCCTTGCTCGGCACGGTCCGCCTCCTCCTTGTCCCATATAGGCTCCGCCACTCTGTAACCGCCGGGACCGAGTGTGTGTTCCCCTAAGTTCAGCTCCCGCATTTCTTTCCCCCACTTACTTGATTCGGAGCTTGCGGTGCTCGAGCAATTGATCTTGAAGTCGTTGTAGTCATCTTCGATGATCGAAGGATTTTTCTCCTTGATCTTCTCATAACTCTCACCTTTCTCGATCATTCTCTTCACATTGCTTTTCCAAGTAGACAGGGCCGTGCTCATCTTCGTGAGGGCAGCATTGTTCACTTTATTCCCTTTGAGGCTTGTGTTTTCAAATTCAGCGGGGAACTTGTATCGTTCGTGCAGCTTCGTGAAGAGGAGGTTGCGCAAATTCCCTCGGTCAGGATGCCTGAGGTTCTCGGTGTTGATCGAGACGGTGCTCCGGAGAATGCACCCGAGCTGAAGCGAGTACCCCTTGACTATTCGTTCGGGCGTCGTTGGATTCCCGTTGGAGTCCACTTCAGTAACTTCCTCCTTGAGGGTGCGGAGCATGGTCGGGCGCCGGTCCTTCTGTTGCCTCTTCGGTTGGCTGCCATCTGTGCGTGCGCCGCCATCATCAGTGGTGGCATCCTCGGCGGCACCATCAGTGGTGGCATCAGTGGGGTCATCCTCGGCGGTACCATCAGTGGTCTCAGGATCGGTGGGGAAGGCGGCGTCCTCATACAAGTGAGGTTGTTCCTCCATCTCCTGGGACAGCTTCCAGAATGCCTTGACGCCCGAACCCCCGGCCTCATCGTTGTTGGCCATGTTTCTCTCTAAATAGGAACAAAGTTTGGTCAAAAAGTTGGTTATTGTCAAGGAACAAGATCATGGTCTCATCATTTAGGGTTTGTCAACACCGAGGCATCCTAAAAGCTAAGCTTTTATCATTGAGGGTTTTTCGACGCCGAGGCACCCTAAAAGCCTAAGCTTTCATCATTTCGGTTTTTATCGACACCGAGGCACCCTAAAAGCCATGCATTAGTCACAAGTACGCTGGGGCACTTGATCCTACTTAATTAACTACTAAGATACCCCGGCCCATGCATTAGTCACAAGTACCCCATATGTCCTATTTTTAGCAAAGTCATGCTAAAATTCACGAAAAATTTCAGCATGACCTTTGCTGAAAATAGGACATATGGAGTACCCGAATTTGCCGGAACAGAAGTTAATCGACATTCCAGCAAACTCAAGGGCCTCTCAGGTGGACAAGGCAAAAAAGGCCTCCATCACAACATGGAAAATACATTGGGTACCTATATGGTATTAACATGCCATTCTCTGTTAACAGAAGTAGCACAAAATCATTCTAGTACCAGTGTTTAACTAAAACTTGGTGTGAATAAGATCCTCTGTCAGTACTTCATACCAATAATCAAAACCCCAAAACCTGACCCCAACTAGTTACCATAAGGTCAAATACTGTCCACAAAACCATAATAGAAATAGCACAAAATTATTCAAGTATCATTGTTTAACTAAAACTTGGTGTAAATAAGGTAATAAAAGCAAATTATCCTAGCCAATATGGGTTTTCAGGAAATATTGAGACGTCACACTTCTGATCGACTCCTGAGGTACATTCTCAACTAGCATAGTTTGTTTACCTTCTATTCCTATGTGGTTCATTACTTGATTTCCTTTCAGCCTCAAAGTTTATGTTTGTCCTGGTCATATTATGCTTTTGGCAACCACTAGAAATGTAAAAGATTTTTTGTGAACTTGGGAAGAAAAGAACCAACTTTCATCAAAGAAATAAAAATAAGATCATGAGCAGAATAGTTGTTAGGCATTTCTTGGCTGCAACAATCACTGAGTTTGCATAAATTCCTACCATCATCCATGAGTAGCACCACATAGCAGTTCACAGAGCAGAACATGAGGCAGTTAGCTACTGACAGAGCTCCCATCTATAGCCCGTTTTCTAGTAGTGGTTAATTAAAAACAGAGGCAGTAATCCAATACTCCAATAGTGCATCTACTGGAAACAAAATTCAGTAAATTTCCAGCGATTACTCCTAATGCAAACAAGATTCACCTAGCAAGGTTTATTTTGGCACTCAACTGCAGAATACACAAATCTCTACAGCAAGCTACTCCAAGCAGTACTACACCAACTAATGGCCATATGTCCATCAATAGTTTGGAGTATTGGATTACTACACCAAGTCAAATTTAAACAACTGGAGTAGTTCAAGATACTGAATCTTGGTTTTAACCAAACAGTATTTATACTCCGCTTTCATTTAAATACACAGCAAAAGATTCATTTAAATACACAGTACTAACAAAATTCATCTAATTCTACTGGAGTAAAAAGGTTTCATTTAACTTAAAAGATTCAGAGAAGAGCAAGCAGGAGCATACTACTGCACAACTTAACTGAATATTTTACTCCAATAATACTGGTACACTTGCTACTCCAGTATTGTACTTCATGTGGAAAAGTAACAGTAGCTACTGATGCTACTCCAAAACGCATGCACTCCACTGCAAGCACATAATCTTTTATTCAAGTAATAGTGTATGATGAATTTGATTATTCAGACTTAAGTTGCTTCAAGTGATGTCACTAGTTTCAGTTAACTAGAGTACTACAGCAAATGGAGTACCTAATCTGATCCAGTTAAAGTCTCTAGATGGAGTACCAAATGGAGTACTACAGCTACTGCACTTGCTACACCAAAACAGCGACTGATCAAGTACCAGAGTACTCCAGTTGATCAAGCAGCAGTAGAAAGACTGTAAGTGTTTAAATTTAGTTGATCAAGCAGACTCGTCAAAGTACTACTGCAAGTGTTTAAATTCAGTCAAGTATACTACTGCAGGTGTTTAATTAAAAGAAAAGTGCTTCACGATTCTCGCCGGGTGTACTCGCCGGGTGTTGCTTCTGTATTCACCGGGTGTTGCTTCTATACTTGAACAGGAAGACATATTCGCTGCAAGAACTACTACAAAAGCTACTGATAGAGGACCAGATTGCAGAGTACTCGGTGCTGAGTGAGTGAGGGGCTCACTGTAGAAGGTCTTGGCGTATGTACAACTCTCCGCGGTGGGGACTCAGAGACTGAGTGCACAGACCTCGCCGCAGCGGTCGCCGAGGAGGCCCCAACCGAGCTCAGCGTCGCCCTCCTGCTCCAGATCACTCTTAACAGTTCTGCATTGCACAAAGGCAGCAATGAGCCAATGATATCACTCCAAATCAGTGCATTGCCAAAACAGTGCTAAAATGTGTAGTATGCTAAAATGTGTATTGTGCCAGATAGAGAATCTTTGCTATAATGTGTAGTGTGCCAAACTGAGAAACAATGCTAAAATTATACTAAATGTGTAAATGCTAAAATACCTTGTTGCAAATATGCACTGCAAGGTTAATGGCAACTGCTTCAGGGGACCATCAATCCTATCTTGTTCTTGGAAATCATGGCATTCATATCAGTTAGAAAAACCAAACACGTAGACTAGATTAAACGAAATATTAACTTCGAATATACCATTAAAATTAGCTCAATTCCAGTTAATGGATACTATGCCTGTTGGCTCTACAAACTTACTTTTGAAGCAGAAAACAGTGAAGGGGTCGAGGTCGTACCAAACTAAGGCGTCCGTCGGTGGTGGCTGGCCGGTGCTCCTCTCCTCTTGTAGCTGCAGCGGCAGGAGAAGAGCCCCTGCCCGCGGAGTGGAGGGGATCTTCGCGCGAACGGGGATAGAGCTCGAGGCAGTCCGCGGATGGCGGCGCCTGGTCGTCGCGGCGGAGGAGGGCCGATGGTCGCGGGGACGATGGTGGTCGCGGGGACGATGCGGTGTCGGCGGTGGAGAGCGGTCACGGGGACAACCTAGGAGGCTCGCACTGCCGTCTGTCCGAGGAGGTCGCGGGCTCTAGGGGGAGGAAGGGCAGAGGGAGGCGGCGGGGCGCGTGGGCGGCTGCGGCGCAGTCGGTCCAGGCAGCGGCGGCGGCGGCGCGGTGGAGGGAGGGACGAGGGAAGGAGCGGCGTGGTGGATCGAGGGAGAGGGAACTGGCGAGGGGGAGAGGGAAGGGGGATCGGGCGAATACTAATGGCACAATACTAATGGCGCACCACCCCTAGGTGCGCCATAAGTACATCCATACTAATGGCGCACCTCACTGTGGTGCGCCATTAGTATTTTTTTTATTTCTGCTCAAGCCAACAGGTTATCTTCCACCTGACCTGATCCACACCAAGTTCCCTCTACTAGCTCGACTGGTCAGCAGCCAGTTCTCACACCAGGAGGTCCTGGGTTCGATTCCCAGGCTCCACAATTTTTTTATGCATTTAAAATGTTGTTTGATACTTATTTGTGTTTAAATATGTTCATACTTGTTTAAATCATAACAGTAATATTTTTTTATAAGACAGTAATAATTTTTTAAAAAATATCATCAAACAGTAATGCCGGTGGAGCGGGGGAGGGTGCGCGGGGTGCGGGGGGTCGGCGGCGGCGGTTGACTAGGGGAATCGAGGGTGTGGGGGGTCGGCGGCGGCGGTTGAGTAGGGGAATCGAGGGTGCGGGGGGTCGGCGGCGGCGGCCAGTGGACCGGGGGGTGCTCGGCGGCGAGGGGGACCGGATCTGGCGAGGTGGGATAGCGATCGAGATGGAGGGGGATCGAGATCGAGTGTCCATGAAATTTAAAAATATTCATGATAGTTCAAAAAGTGCCCATGAAATACAATCGAGAAATGAAGGCTACGATTTAAATACAATCGATCTTAGCTAGCTATATGTTCACAATCTTCTTGCCCTTCTTTTTCGCAAATGGAGTTCTTCTGTGGAACGGGCGTCCTTTAGGTAGGGTGGTCCTGCTTCTTCTTGTGGTGTATGCTGCTACTTCATCATCGTCGTCATGTTCGATCCTCGGGTCGCCGTACTTGTCGAAGTCTTGCTCATTGGCTACTCCATCCATTCCGATGATCTTCCTTTTGCCTCTCCTCACGACAACACGACTGGGCTTTGACAGGTCGGTAATGAAGAAGCATTGGTCCACTTGGGAAGCCAGTACCCATGGCTCATTTTTCGCGGTGACGTTTGCGCCCGCGGTCTTGGATTTGGCTTCGGGTATAACCATGGTGGTGAAATACCGGTCTTCTTTTAGGACGCTCTTGGCCCATCTGACACGGAACATCGGGACCTTCTCTCCAGCGTAGCTCAGCTCCCAGATCTCCTCGATCCTTCCGTAGTATCTATCCTTGTCGTTACCGGTGTAGGATTCCATCGTTACCCCGGAGTTCTGATAACCATCGCTCTTCATGTCCTTGGCCTCGGTGTAGAATGTGTAGCCGTTGATATCGTACGCCTCATAGGTCATCAGGTTGTGCTCGGCGCCCTGTGACAAGGCGAATATGAGTTGTTCTTCCGCGGAAGAATCCTCATGTAAAGGGTACGATAGAAGCTTCTGCTTGAACCAACGCGTGAAACATGAGTTGTGCTCTTTGAGTATATCTCCGTCCGTCCTCTGTTGGCCTCGGTCATTGTACGTCTTCTTAATAAAGGTTTTGTGCTGTACCACCCAAGGATCGACCACGTCTATGTGTTGTAGCACGACTAGGTTTGCTCTTTCAAAGTCGGCGAGTCGACCCTCGAAGTCGACATGCATTTCGCGACGACCCTCACGGTGACCCCATCCAGCGAGCCTGCCGAGGTTCCTGTTGACGGGCAGACCAATGGGGTTCTCGATGCCTAGATAATTCGTGCAGTAGGAGATGCACTCTTCAGTCAGAGAGCCCCTGGCTATGCTTCCCTCTGGACGTGACATGTTGCGAACGTATCCTTTGATGACACCATTCAACCTTTCGAACGGCATCATGCTGTGCAGGAACGTCGGCCCGAGTTGGATGATATCGTCCACGATATGGACCAGCAGATGCACCATAACATCGAAGAATGCGGGCAGGAAGTACATCTCAAGCTCGCATAGTATCACCACGATCTCTTCCTGTAGCCTTCTGAGTTGCCTCACGCCAACAGACTTCCGAGAGATGACGTCGAAAAAGTTGCATAGGCCAAATAGGGTTTCACGGACGTGCGCGTCCATGATCCCACGGATTGCAACTGGAAGTATCTGCGTCATCAGCACGTGACAGTCGTGAGACTTCATCCCGCTGAACTTCAGCTTCGCTGGGTCTAGGTATCTGCTTATCTTCCCCGCGTAACCGTAAGGAAGTTTTACTCCTACGAGGCAGGTGAAAAACTGCTCGATCTCCTCCTGACTTAGAGTGAAGCACGCGGGAGGGTAGTCATTTCCGGTCTTCTTGGCCTTTTTGCCTTTGCGACGACTTTCCGTGTCCTGCTTCGCCTCATCATCATCATCATCATCATCATCATCATATATAGCGTGAAGCTCCTGCCTGATGCCCATTGATTTCAAGTCTGCCCTTGCTTTCGGCCCATCTTTGGTCCTCTCTGGCATGTTGAGCAGGGTACCAAGCAGACTCTCGCACACGTTCTTCATGATATGCATGACATCAAGGCTGTGAGGCACACGGTGGATCTTCCAGTACGGCAAGTCCCAGAAAACAGACCTCGTTTTCCATACCTTCAGCAGCGGCTCTGACGCCTTTTGCTTCTTTCCCAGCTCTGGCGCCTTTTGCTTCTTTCCCGGCAATGGGCAGTCTTTCCAATTTTTCAACAGCTCGTCTATTTCCTCGCCGCTCCTCATACGCGGGCGTCCTCGGGGTTCGGTTTCACCATCGAATAGATCCTTGCGTTTTCTCCACGGGTCATCGTCGCGAAGCCACCTTCGATGTCCCATGAACACGGTTTTCGAAGACCCGGGATCTCTATCTAGCTGGCGATACGTTGTGTCATCCATGCACCTGACGCATCCAGAAAATCCGTGGACCACCTGCCCCGCGACATATCCGTAACCGAGATAGTCGTGCACCGTCGTGAGCAGCGCGTCTCTCATAGGGAAATATTCTTTCTCTGCGGCGTCCCACGTATTGGCTGGCATTTTCCACAGCGTGTCAAGCTCCTCTTTCAGTAGCCCCAGATATAGATTGATGTTGTTCCCTGGTTGTTTCGGTCCTTCAATTAGCATACTCATGTGAATGTACTTCCTCTTCATGCACAACCAGGGGGGAAGGTTATACATCCACACAAACACAGGCCAGGTGCTATGTGTGCTTCTCTGGCTGCCAAATGGATTGACTCCATCGGTGCTCGCGCCCAGCACGATGTTCCTTGGATCGTTCCCAAATTCTAGGTCTTCGAAGTTCAACGCTTGCCACTGGCTCGCATCCTTAGGGTGACTCAGCATCTTGTCTTTTTTATCTATCTCCGGATCATTTGTGTCATCTTCTCACTTCTTCTCCTCCCTATCCGCGTGCCAACGCATGAGCTTTGCTACCTTAGGGTCCGCGAAATACCGCTGCATACGAGGAGTGATCGGAAAGTACCACACCACTTTTCGAGGAGCTTTCTTCCTCTTCTTGTATCGAGTGACGCCGCACACCAGAAATATGGTAGACTCCGCGTGCTCGTCCCGATAAATGATGCAATTGTTCATGCACACATGGTATTTCACGTGCGGTAAATCCAGAGGACACACGATTTTCTTCGCCTCCTCCAAACTGGTCGGGCACTTGTTCCCCTTGGGAAGACGTTCGTGCCAGAATGACATGTTCTCGTCGAAGCATGCGTCGGTCATTTTGTGTTTTACCTTCATCTCCAGAGCCATGAGCGTTACTTTCAGGCGGGTATCCTCGGGCATGCATCCTTCATACAATGGAGTAACCGCGTCTAACTCAAGTTGATCCATCTTGGCTTTCTCTCGGGCGGCAGCTCTTGCGTTATCCGTCTGCTTGAGAAGCAGCTCTTGAATATGAGGGTCCTGCACCCAGCCCATCAATGGTCCAGCGTCGTCTGCTCCGCCGGCATCATCATCTTCATGATCATGCCCGTCGTCTACTCCGTCATCTTCCTCATCATCATGTCCTGCATCTTCTACATGATGACTATGTACAGCATCACCGTCGTGATCATCTCCTGGGGATTCTTCGTCTTCTCGCCCGCCCGAGCCGCGGTGGTTGTCTTACTGCCCTTCCTCATTTCTTGCCCGGCCCCATGGACGACTTCGTAGTCATCTTCATCACCTTGCCACCGATAGCCATCCATGAAACCACGCAAGAGCAGGTGGTCCCGCACCTGCCCGGATTTCGGGTCCGCAATAAGGCTCTTCAGCTTGCATCTTCGACACGGACATCTTATCTCCGTCTCGTTCTTTTGAAGCATCTCGGCCTTCGCGGACCTCAAAAACCTATTCACGATGCCTTCGGTCATCATGCGGACCATGGACGCCTGCGGGGTAGAGCAAAACGATATTTTAGAATCAAGGAAAAATTTGGCATGACTTTCCTTAAAAATAGGACCAAAAAGAATGCTTAATGCCAAAATTCTTGCCGAAACGGAAATGAATCAACATTCCGGCAAAATATTGGCAACTATCGAATTTCAAATACCGGTACACCTCCAAACACAAACACATATGCAACACCACAAACATATGCAACACCACGAACATACATAGATCTAGCTAGGCCATAAAAAGTGCATGTGCACATTGTTGTAGGGAGAACAAAATAAATATAGCTTCCCCCCTTACTTACCTATCAAAACAAGGTAATTTAACCACTTAAATTGAATGAATCTATGGTGGAAATGAGGTGAAAAAGAGGAGGCACCCGAGACAAGGAGGTGGAGAGAATGAAGTGGGGAGAAAGTGAGTGTGGGTAGGAGAGACTGTCCAAAATATCTTGTTGCTGCCCACTTACTAATGGCGCACCAACTCTAAATGCGCCATTAGTAATCCAGGTTACTAATGGCGCACCTCCTGGTGGTGCGCCATCAGTAGTTTTGCAAAAAAAATACTAATGGCGCACTGTCCCACAGTGGGCCATTACTAGTTTAAACTAGTAATGGCGCACGGTGGAACAGTGCGCCATTAGTAGTTTTGCAAAAAAGGGAATAAAAAATATAATAAAAAAACAACATTAGTGGGCACTTTCCGGCAGGTGCGCCATTACTAGTTACAACTAGTAATGGCGCACTGTGTCCGGATGCGCCATTAGTATGTTTGGACAGGCGCACTAGTTAAATTTTTTTTTGATACTAATGGCGCACCCGGGGCCCGGTGCGCCATTAGTAGTTTCAACTCTAATGGCGTATCAGACGGTGGTGTGCCATTAGTATATACTAATGGCGCACCGCTTGTCTGGTGCGCCATTAGTGTCAATCCCATCTATAGCCCTTTTTCTAGTAGTGCAATGTCGATGTAGGGCGTCGGCGTGATGCGGTGAAGGCGTGACAAAGCCTGAATTCACAGGTCGGTCCGAATTCCGGATGCGGCGTTCGCCGGACCATGTACGAAAACTGACCGAACCACCATGCGACCTCGTTAATGTGGCCATCATTTTATAGACCTGTGTACATATGATGAACAAACCAGAGTAATAATTACTTGGGAAAAATGAACCCGAACAAGCAAAAAATACTAGGATTAATAGCACTTGGTTTATCAATCCGAAGAAAGGTGATTCCGAAAATTGGGACTCGATCCGCTCACCCATTGCCTGATGGGCGATAAAGCGACGATATGGCGTTGCTGGCAAAGGTTGGCTCGCTGAGGCAAAGCCCTCGGTCTAGCTAACGTGACGGAGCTGGTTGGCTAGTGACGCCGAAGTCTCCGGAGTAGGTTGATGAAGAGATGGCGAAGCCCCCGGTCCAGCCGAGATGACGAAGCCTCGATGTCAGCCAATGAGTCGAAGCAGGTCGGCGTGATGGACACCAGCTTGAAGAAGCAATAGTGCGGCCCTGCCAATGCAGGTCGTGACGTGGTCGATGCCGGCTTGATGAAGTGACCGTGCGGTGATGCCGGTATGCCCGCTCCGTGTAATCCGTTGGGCGGCGATGTTGGTGATAATTTATCCTTCACGATGCCGGACTCTTGTTCGGCTTGCCGAGATGATGATCCGAAGAAGTTGAGCTCGGCTCAACAAAGTGCCGACGTGTCTAACGCAGGTCGGCAGCCTTGGAGCAATATTGCCGGACTGGTTTGACACCAGCATGATGATGAATATGACCTCAGGGGAGGCTTAAAAATTTACGGGCACGTGTTTAAAACCAAGGTACAATACCCTAGAAGATAATTCCTTTAAAAAGGTTGTCTAATATCACGTTCATAAAGAAACATGAATTCGGGTCGGATCCGTATTCACGCAGAAAACAAATCCAAAAATTGGTCCACTCATCGAATGGTTCCCGGAGTTTGAACCGTCGGATCGAGCTGAAATTACGAGAGGTGGTAGATATGGGAATTACGCAGTAGATGAACCGTTGGATATTCCAAAGGACCTCCGAGATGGGCTCTGGAGACCACACCCTAAACTCGTCCAGATTCCCGTCCAGAATTGACAGGGCTCCGGTATATCGTAGTTTGTCGGAGATTCCTCCATCGGAACTCGATGAAACTTTCCAGCGTTGTTGTAGACTCGACTCCACACAATTCCACCGAAGCAATCATTAAAACAACACTCGATGAGGCGGTGGCGGCGGATACGCGTTCGCTGTCCAGAAAAATAGCACGGTCGCCCGAGGGCAATGTTGACGTTGATCCCCCGGGCTCCATGGACGTTTCCTCCATGATCTTGATAGAGATTGGAGTTGGTGTTGATGAAGGCCCTCGTCCGAACATCGCGATCGGAGACAGGGCACAGTCCTCGGTCAAGCCAAGGTGACCAGTCGAGCCAGTGATGAAGATGTCAATGTCGCAGTTAATCTGCAGACGAGCCATCGATCCTTTTGCCGATCACACAGCAGAACTCTCAATGAAAGCACCAATGTCGGTGTCAAAACTGGCGGATCTCGGGTAGGGGGTCCCGAACTATGCGTCTAAGGCAGATGGTAATAGGAGGCAGGGGACACGATGTTTACCAGGTTCGGGCCTCTTGATGGAGGTAATACCCTACATCCTGCTTGATTGATCTTGATGATATGAGTATTACAAGAGTTGATCTACCAAGAGATCGTAGAGGCTAAAACCTAGAAGCTAGCCTATGGTATGATTGTATGTATATATCTATCGACTAGCCTGGCCTCGGTTTATATAATGCACCAGAGGCCTAGGATAACAAGAGTCCTAGCCGAATACGCCGGTGGGGAGAAGTCCTTGTCTTGATCGCCAAGTCTTGTGGAATCTTCCTTGTATGCGGTAGCTGTCCGAACTGGCCCATGAGTATATGGCCATGGGGGTCCTCGGCCCAATCTAACAGATCGGGAGATGACGTGGTGAGTAACCCCTAGTCCAGGACACCGTCAATGCCCACCGACAGTGGGCCCATGCGTCAGCCAATGGAAGCGTCCTTTTTTAATCACGCGTGCGGCAGGGGCCGGCCTCATCCACTTCTCCCGTCCACATCTTGCCCCCCACACCACTCCCTTTGCTTCCTCACCGGCGACCGCAAACCCTAGAACACCCATGGGCCTCTTCGGCAGCAGCAATGGCAAGGGAAAGGCCACCCCCGGCGCCTCGTCCTCCCGTGCTCCTGCTACCTCTTGAGCACTGCGTTGGTTTTCCCTTGAAGAGGCAAGGGTGATGTAGCAAAGTAGTGTAAGTATTTCCCTCAATTTTTGAGAACCAAGGTACCAATCCAGTAGGAGGCCACATGCAAGTCCCTCGTACCTACACAAAAAAATAAGAACCTCGCAACCAACGCGATAAGGGGGTTGTCAATCCCTTCACGGTCACTTACAGGAGTGAGATCTGACAGAGATAGTAAGATAATATTTTTGCTGTTTTTGTGATGTAGATTGAAAGTAAAGATTGCAAAATAAACGGTACTAGAAATAACCTGTTGACGGGAGATTAATATAATGGAGAATAGACTCGGGGGGCATAGGTTTCACTAGTGGCTTCTCTCAAGATAGCATAAGTATTATGGTGGGTGGACAAATTACTGTCGAGTAATTGATAGAAAAGCGAGTAATTATGAGAATATTTAGGCATGATCATGTATATAGGCATCACGTCTGTGACAAGTAGACCGACTCCTACCTGCATCTACTACTATTACTCCACACATCGACCGCTATCCAGCATGCATTTAGAGTATTAAGTTCGTAAGAACAGAGTAACGCATTAGGTAAGATGACATGATGTAGAGGGATAAACTCAAGAAATATGATATAAACCCCATCTTTTATCCTCGGTGGCAACAATACAATATGTGTCGTTTCCCTTTCTGTCACTGGGATCGAGCAACGCAAGATTGAACCCAAAGCTAAGCACTTCTCCCATTGCAAGAAAGATGAATCTAGTAGGCCAAACCAAACTGATAATTCGAAGAGATTTTTAAAGATAACAAATCATACATAAAAGAATTCAGAGAAGATTCAAATATTGTTCATAGATAGACTTGATCATAAACCCACAATTCATCGGAGCTCGACAAACACACCACAAAAAGAGTTACATCGAATAGATCTCCAAGAAGATCGAGGAGAACTTTGTATTGAGATCGAAAGAGAGAGAAGAAGCCATCTAGCTAATAACTATGGACCCAAAGGTCTAAGGTAAACTACTCAGACATCATCGGATGGGCCATGGAGTTGATGTAGAGGCCCTCCGTGATCGATGCCCCCTCCGGCGGAGCTCCGAGAAAGGCCCCAAGATGGGATCTCTTGGGTACAGAAGGTTGCGGAGGTGGAAATAGGGTTTCGCGGTGCTCCTGGATGTTTTCAGGGTATATGAGTATATATAGGAGGAAGAAGTAGGTCGGTGGAGCCACGAGGGGCACACGAGGAGGGAGGGTGCACCCAGGGGGGGTAGGCGCGCCCCTGCCTCATGGCCTCCTTGTTGGTTGCTTGACGTCCACTCCAAGTCCTCTGGATCATGTTTGTTCCAAAAAACACGCTCCCAAAGGTTTCATTTCGTTTGGACTCCGTTTGATATTCCTTTTCTGTGAAACACTATAATAGGCCAAAAACAACAATTTGCATTGGGCCTCGGGTTAATAGGTTAGTCCCAAAAATAATATAAAACTGTATAATAAAGCCCATTAAACATCCAAAACAGAATATATAATAGCATGGAACAATAAAAAATTATAGATACATTGCAGACGTATCAGCTCCCCTCCCCCATCCTCCGACGGCGCCGCGTTTCCGCCCTGGTAGCCGGCGCCTGCATATCCCAGTGCACCAAGCGCGGTGGCACTGGGTGTACAGGTAGCCGCTGTCGTACCCCGATGTCACGCTGCCGCCCCATTGGGATCCTGGTGCTGGTGGTTTCGCGTAGCCAGCGAGCGCACGACGACGAGGTGCGCATGCGCCGCGCGTAGCTCACGCCGGAGCAACGTCGGCTACCAGAGTATGCCATCGAATCTCCCAACTGGGAGGCGTGGTTCGCCCTCAAAAACGAGGAGCAACGACGCTCGGGTGTCGACACCGTCCCGCCGCTGTTCCCACCACCGCCCCCGCAGGTAGAGCCAGAGGACATGGAGGCGAAGGTGGAGTACCAAGTCACCCTCGAGGAGGCCCTGCGGAACGCGCTGGAGGCTAGCCGCCTCGAGGAGGACGCGCACTTGGATGGGCTGGAGCAAGTCCTTGCCCTGTCGGCGGCGGGGGACTCCGTCCACACCCCTCTCTTCGTGTCGCCACCACTACCGTCGCCGCCCATCCAGCCCAAGACAGAGCCAGAGCCGGAGCCGACGCGGAAGTGCTCCCCGCATCCACTCACTTGGCCGGAGGAGGCCTACTTGTGGACGGGCCAGTACCGCGAGTGGGTGAGCGTGTCTCCCGTCCACTTTGTCGTAACGCCAGCATAGGAGGTGGCCCACCTCAAGCGCTGGAAGGAGAACTGGCCCTGCCAGGAGCAGGCCGACGGCGAGGAGTAGATGCGCTGCGAGGCCATGCTCCAACATGATGCGGAGGCGCTCCGGCTCGAGGAGGAGGAGCGCGCGCGGCAGGCCACAATGCCGCCGCCCCAGCAGACACTGGAGGAGGCTGCCCTAGTGGGCTCGCCCTGCTCCGGTCTTCATCGACCTCATCGACGACAGCAGCGTCGACGGCAAGGGCAAGGGCAAGGCCGACGACGTCTAGGGCAGCATGCGGGGCGGCAGCATGCGTGCGCAAACTTTTTTAATGTTTAATTAGATTTAAGTGGACTTTGGCCGGTGTTTGACCGGCCACTTATGTTAATTATGTTTATTTCGTGTGAGTTGTTTTTTTTCACGCCAGCACATTTGTGTCGGCCTCCCTGTTGGGCGGTCAAGCCGACCCATTTTAAAATGCGGACGTGCACGTCCGCCTGGCCGACCCAAATGGACAAAAAGCGGACAAAGCGCGTGTCCATTTGGGTTGCCCCATTGGAGTTGCTCTGGTCGTCAAAGGATGAGACTGACAGCAAAGGTATGACGATTTTTGCGCAACTGACAGGGTCCGGATAACCAAGTCAGTTGGAGGCCATGATTCCATATGGATCCACAAATACATACTCTCAGCGGCCTACTCTGTGCTACAAGGACTTCATATCCCATTAACCCGCTTAAAATGGTTAGTGTGGGATATCCAAGTTTGTTCTGTCAGATCCAAGATTCATTTGCAACCTCAGCAGTTTGACTTCAATGGCAGTGTTAAAGCATCTCACAGCCTATTACCAGAGATGGGTATACCGACAAAATGGGTAAATTAAAAGCCGAACCATCAGCTCAGACCAGGTATACTCACTGGTGGAACCAATTACACGGGCAACCTGACGTGAAAAGTATCTTTCCGCCGGCACTCTTGTCAGGCCAGTATCAAGATGCTGATGATTGAGGTATGATACAGCTATAATTCCATACCCTTTATATTGCTCATGATAGAAGGTAGTAAAATCATTAGTGTGTATCTCATGCTCGAGCCAAGAAATAAATCCAGAGAAATCAGTACCCTTAGTGAGTAGTTAGATCCCGTCAGATAATGGCCATAATTCTCGGCATTATTTGAACACGGAAGACATACATTTGTTTGAGCAACCCCATGGCAGAAGTAAAAAGGTTTTCATGACCAAAGGAAAATTTATGATCAGATCCATTGGATATCACCGCAAATATGAGAGAATCAATGTCAGCAAAAGGAATTGGTATATGAGAAAAAAAAACCATCAGAAAGTTGGGGAAAGGTGAAGCAAACCACCCTAGAGCAAGGTAAGAAAACCATATGAAATTTTTGAGGGAACAACATATAAAGGAACTGGATACCCGAGTTGGAAATGGTGTCCTAAAGTCATACTTAGTCCCTGGGCAACCAAATCTAGAGGATGAGATTTCTTTAAGGGGGAAGGTTTGTAACATCTTGGTTTTTGGCCCTTTTCTTTTTCTTTTTGATTTATTGGGTTTTGCTCTAATTTTCTTTTTGGAGTGGATCTGTGGCCTTGAAACCTAGGAGATCATCATCATTTCTTATCCCAAGTGGCTCATCATTCTCAAAACTCTCCCAAGATCATGTCATTTCCATTCTAGCCCAACCCTAAAATTCTTTTCTAAGGAATATCCCTTTTTCTATTAAATGAATAGTCCTGCTTGCCCTAGGTTGTGAAGCAACCTATATTTCTGTCACCCCAAAAATTCCCAAATAATTCTCATAAATTTTTTGGGTCATATCTTCCTCAAGTATGTCAAAATCCTTCCTTGGCATCATCAAAGATAATTCTCAAATATTCCTTTTCTGCTTCTGCCCTAAGTGGTGGTTTGAGAAGGAAGTGTCATTTATCTTTGCTTGATTAATCCCAAAAAATTTGGACATCTTTTACTGTCCACATAACTTCCTCATGCCAAAATTCAACTCAATTTTCCTAGTAAATATTCCTGAGCAATATTTCAAAGTTCTTGTCCGAGGGAAGTCATTGTGAAGGAAGTGCAAGCTACGCATATCCAAATGAGTTGAAATTTTGCAAGGTCCTTCATATGATCAAATCATGACTCTCCACCAAATTTGAGCTCATGTAACTCATATATGTGAGCCCAACTCCAAATCTTAGTTTCTGGTCAGATTTTTAGTTTATGAAGCAATCCTATTTTGTATTGCTTCATTTGGGATAAAAAATTACCAGGACATACCCATATCGATATAAACTCCCTCCACCAAGTTTTGGCTCAATCCAGTAATCCATTTTCCCTGTACATTTTTTCCAAAATTTTGTCCAAAGAGATGTTGTATGAAGCAAGTGCTAGTTTGGTTCATCCAGATGGCATGAAACTTTTTGAGCATCTCCATATCTTCAAATAATTGGGCAATGCCCAATTTCAGCTCAACTTGCATCTTCATGTGAGTGCATCATCCAAATCTCCAATTCTGGCCATCATGGTGGTTTCTACAGCAAGTACCATATATCTTCATCCTAATGAGGTGCAAATTTGCAGAGGTGATCATGTTAGTGTGTGATCACACCATGCTAAAGCCCCGAGTCTATCCCCTCTTGTATCTTCCTCACCTCAGCACAAACACCATCTGTTGGAATGTGTTGGAGCCTCCTACCAATCTCTTCTTTGCTCTGGACCGAATTATTCTTCATATATACTGAGGGCACTACGGTCTATCTACTAGACATGGTCGGCCGGGCCAGGGTGCACCTCTTGCGCCAGCTCACACGGTGACCACGGGTTAGACAGGCCAAAACTTGCACTCCGGCAAGACCTCGGCGTTGTTCCCGTCTGCTCCCTCCTTGTCTTGACCTCAAACCTTGTCGAGGAGCTTCCCTGTGCTCGACTTCATCACCCCGTGCTCGGGCCCCCTCCTATTTCGCCATAAATGCGTCGCAAACTCCATGCCCGTGCGGCGCCCAACCACTATCCTCCATTAATAAAGCTTGGCGTGAGCTCGCCCGTGAAGCTCTAGAGCCCTCCCCTGGCCCATATAAGAGTGCCCTGACCTCCTCGCAGCTCCCAAGCCTCTCCTCATTCCTCCTCTACCACCGGAGTCGCCACACCTCACCTCGCATTGCCTCTATCCTCCATGGCCGCCTCGGCCTCGGCATGGTTTCGACCACCTCGGGCCTCCTCTCCTCCTCCTACCACCTCCACCGTGTTCCACTTGTCCCACTGAGCCTCCCCACCACGCTTGCCCTCGCCGGAGAGCCCTGCATCGTCGACAACCCCCATCACTAGCCGCCTCTACCTCCTCTCGGCCCCCTCGGCCCCCACGTCCTCCCCTCCTCCCTGGCGCTTCCTTCGCCCCTAAATGGGTGCGGCACGGCCCCGTGGTCCCGTCGGTGCCCTCGGCCGGGCTGGGGATAGCCGGCGCCGGCCGGCCCCTTGCCGCTTCCCTCCCCTACTCACTCGTGGGACCTTTCTATAAGCCTCTCTTCCTCCTGGTCCACGTCGATAAGTGAAGATGGTTTTTTGGGAATACGTCTTCCCTTCTCCCAAAACATACTCTGGTTCTACTACGGCTAAAATTACGTCTTCTCTTCTCTGAAGGCGTATTCCTTTAAGTGTGCGTTCTGTTTTTCCTCCCACGTGCCCGTGGTGATTAGTCCCTGATCTTCATCACCTCATAACTCCGCAACCGTAACTTCGATTAAGGCGAAACCAACGCTCACTTCTTCGTCTCGTCGAGATCTTTCCATTGGTAACATTTTCACTAGGTGGTCCCATAGTGAAAATGACCATTTTTCCCCTGCTTATAATCAGCCCCCTCCGAGAGAGAACGTTTTCCGGTGATTCTTTCCGCGAGCTTCTCTCACTTCTCCTCGATGAATCCATCCCTCCCAGGCAAGCCACACCCTCCTTTTGCATGATTGCAATGCAGTGATATGGTTTAAATTATTTGAACTTGTTTAAAATTTTCTTTAGTTACACGTGATCTTGTTCACGGCATTTCTCGGAGTATTATTTTGATATTGCTATTGCCATGATATTGTTTGGAGTTCTAGGATTAATATTTTGCAGTTTATGAGGATGACATGTTGCCCTTGGATTATTAGTGGCTTTAGTTATGATTATTTTCATGTTGGCATCTGATATTATATTTTGGAGTATTACTTTGGATGTCATGTTGCCTTTGGATTATTAGTGGCTAGTATTATTTTCATGATGATAGTTGATATTATGTTTTCGAGTATGATTTCTGTCGGGGCTTTGGTGCGACATATGCCAACGGATGGCTTATCATGGTGGGGTCGAGTAGAACGTCGCCGGTGCCTAGAAATGGGATGAGGTGAAGACATGCATGCCGGCGAATCTTACCCAGCTTCGGGGCTCTCCAGGGAGATAACACCCCTACTGCTGCTCTGCGGGGTCTCCGCATGATCACTATGGACAAAGTATTTACACGGTTTCTCCTTGAGCTGTTTTCTGGTGGTAGGAGAGGGCAAGGCTAGCTCTCTCCCTTCTGTATGATCTGGTCTAGAGCTAATGGGTTCCAACCCTTTGCATGGGTGTCGTGGGGGGTTTATATAGGCCTACCCCCAGGGGTACAATGGTAAAACGGTTGGGCATGGGCCCAGCCGTCAGTGCCTCTGGCCTCCGTCTTCTCTGCCGACCGCTGGGGCCCGTCGACTGGCGGGCCCCGCCGACTGGCCTGGTACGGAGCCGACAGCCCGCGTCCGCCGCGGGCGGGTCTTGCCGGCTGCTGCTTACTGTGGTCGTGCTTCTGATGACGCGGGCTTGATCATAAGGTCGTGGCAACAGCCCCGCTGCCTGGCAGGCGATCACTGTTGCCTCTCCCCATCACATCTTGATTAATGGCGCGTGGGCCCTGGGGGAGGGCTCGGCCGACTCCCCCAGGCCGACTCCCGACGGGTCCGACTGGTGGTTCTCCTGCCGTCTCCCGAGGTCTCACTGACTGGTGGGGCCTGCTGCATGCAGGCCGTACAGACAAGCCGTCGTGGGTGCAGGATTCGGCCCTGCGGTGCTGATGTCAAGGCCGGCATGGCAATAGTGCCACGCCGCACAGAGATCTTCCGTGGTACGGCGTGCTGTCGCCATGCCTGCCCTTGGTGAGGGGCGGGGGTGGGCTTCACTGTAGCAACGCCCCTGCCTCGTCCCCTTTGATGAGGTCATGGGCTTTGTTGGAGTCGCTGGCCCACTCCCCAAAGCCGGCTTCTCTGGAAGTCGTCCCTGGGACTCGGCCGTGAGCGGGCAGTCGGCCGTCTTGCCGTCGACCCCTCAGGAGGCGGCTCTTCGTCCTGGGGTCTTGAGGGGCGCAGCCTGCCCCGATGTCTTGAAAGGTTATGGGACTCGGGTTGGCCTTCCCGTGGTCCATTACTCCGACAGTAGTCCCCGAAGCTGGTGAGGCACCGCGGATGATCGGCCAAGAAGCCTCAACAGTTTCTCTTTCCGGGTGCTCAACACATGGTCCTTGATTGACTTCTACCGGGCCTACTAGAAGGAGTCGGACTTGCTCAACTCGGACTCACTCAACTCCGACTCGCTCAGTATTTCAAATGTCGCGGCGGGATTTAAGTGGCGTGCTACCTAAGCCTCCAAGCCGCCGCTCGTTCTTGGCCTGTCACGCGAGGGCACATGGCCAGGCCGTCCTGCCAGCCTACGCGTGCGACGGGACAGACCCATAGGCGGGGCCCGCCACTACCGCGCCTCGGCACCCGAGCGGATCCGCTGCGGCCCCGGTGGACGGTTGGGATTCCCGTGGAGTTACTGCGCGCAGTAACTTTATCGTGGATCATGGGGGTCGTGGGGTTGTGGGCGCAGTAAATCCCCACGTCCGCCCCCTCGGCTTCGCAGCCCACGAGGCTATAAGTAGGGGGAAGAGGGGGGCATGCGCGCCCCTCCTTCCCACTACTCCTCGTTCTCCTCCTTCCTCTTCTCTTCTCCGCTCCGCCGCGCGCCCAAGCTCCGGCGAACGCTTCGGCGACAGCTCATGATGAGTTCTTCCTCCGCCGCCGCGCCTCCCCCAGTGCGCTCTGGCACCTGGGACGGCTCCGAAGTTCATGAAGACCACATTGAGTTCCTTCGTCGGACTTGTCGGCTCCCCGGCGAGGATCGCGTGCAGGTGCGTCTTGCGCCGAAGGGGGAAATTTCCCCCGCGCCGCAGGAGGGCGAGCGGGTTATCTTCCGCTCGCACTGCCTGCGCGGGTTGGGGCTGCCGGCGAGTAGTTTCTTCCGGTCCTTCCTCGAATTCTACGGCCTCCAGCCGCACCACCTCACCCCCAACGCAGTGGTGCTGCTGTCCGCCTTCGTGGCCATGTGCAAAGGCTTCCTCAGAGTCCTCCCCACCCTCGAGCTTTGGGGGGAGTTCTTCTTCTCCAAGCTGGGCACCCAGGCTGCGGGCGTGCCGGCTCAGTGTCGGGGGTTTGGTGCGACATATGCCAACGGATGGCTTATCATGGTGGGGGCGAGTAGAACGTCGCCGGTGCCTGGAAACGGGATGAGGTGAAGACATGCACGCCGGCAAATCTTACCTAGCTTCAGGGCTCTCCGGGGAGATAATACCCCTACTGCTGCTCTGCGGGGTCTCCGCATGATCACTATGGCCAAGTGTTTACACGGTTGCTCCTTGAGCTGTTTCTTAGAGGTAGGAGAGGGCAAGGCTAGCTCTCTCCTTCTATCTGGTATGGTCTAGAGCTACTGGGTTCCCACCCTTTGCATGGGTGCCCTGGGGGGTTTATATAGGCCTACCCCCCAGGGGTACAATGGTAATTCGTCTGGGCGCGGGCCCAGCCGTCAGTGCCTTTGGCCTCCGATTTCTCCGCCGACTGCTAGGCCCGCCGGTTGGTGGGCCCCGCCGACTGGTCTGGTATGGAGCCGACAGGCCGCGTCCGCCGCGGGCGGGTCTTGCCAGCTGCTGATTACTGTAGCCGTGCTTCTGATGACGCGGGCTTGGTCATGGGGTCGTGGCAACAGTCCCGCCACCTGGCGGGCGATCACTATTGCCACTCCCCATCACATCTTGATTAACGACGCATGGGGCCGAGGGGAGGGCTCGGCCGACTCCCCGGGCCGACTCCTGACGGATCCGACTGGCGGTCCTCTCGCTGTCTCCTAGGGTCTCATTGACTAGTGGGACCTGCTACTTCCGGGCCGTTTAGACAAGCTGTCGTGGGTGCAGGACTCGGTGCTGTGGTGCTGATGTCACGGCCGGCAGGGCAACAGTGCCACGCCGCACGGAGATCTTTCCGAGTACGGCGTGCTGTGGCCATGCCTGCCCTTGGTAAGGGGCGGGAGTGGGCTTCACTGTAGCCATGCCCCTGCCCCGTCCCCTTCGATGAAGTCATGGGTTTGTAGGAGTCGCCGGCCGACTCCCCAAAGCCGGCTTCTCTGGAAGTCGTCCCTGGGACTCGGCAGTGAGCGGGCAGTCGGCCGCCCTGCCGTCGACTCCTCAGGAGGCGGCTCCTCGCCCTGGGGTCTTGAGGGGCGCAGCTTGCCCCGATGTCTTGAAAGGTTATGGGACTCGGGTTGGCCTACCCATGGCCCATTACAATGATAGTAGTCCCCGAAGCTGGTGATGCACCGCGGGCGATCGGCAGAGAAGCCTCAGCAGTTTCTCTTTCCCGGTGCTCAACACATGGTCTTTGACTGACTTCTGCCGGGTCGTCTAGAAGGAGTCGGACTTGCTCAACTCGGACTCACTCAATTCCGACTTGCTCAGTATTTTGAACGTCGCAGCGGGATTTTAAGTGGCGTGCTAGCTAAGCCTCCAGGCCACCGCCCGTTCTTGGCCTGTCACGCGAGGGCACATGGCCAGGTCGTCCTGCCAGCCTACGCGTGCGATGGGACAGGCCCATAGGCAGGGCCCGCCACTACCGCGCCTCGGTGCCCGAGCGGATCCGCTGCGGCCCCGGTGGACGGTTGGGATTCCCGTGGAGTTACTGCGCGCAGTAACTTTACGTGGATCGTGGGGGGTCATGGGGTTGTAGGCGTAGTAAATCCCCACGTCCGCCCCCTCGGCTTCGCAGGCCACGGGGCTATAAGTAGGGGAAGAGGGGGGCACGCGCGCCCCTCCTTCCCACTACTCCTCGTTCTCTTCCTCCTTGATGCTCCTCGCTCTCCTCCTTCCTCTTCTCTTCTTCGCTCCTCCGCACGCCCAAGCTCCGGTGAACGCTGCGGTGACAGCTCGCGATGAGTTCTTCCTCCGCTGCCGCGCCTCCCCCAGTGCGCTCCGGCACCTGGGACGGTTCCAAAGTTCATGAAGACCACATTGAGTTCCTCCACCGGACCCGTCGGCTTCCCGGTGAGGATCGCGTGCAGGTGCGTCTTGCGCCGGAGGGGGAGATTTCCCCCGCACCATAGGAGGGCGAGCGGGTCATCTTCCGCTCGCACTGCCTGCGCGGGCTGGGGCTGCCGGCGAGCAATTTTTTCTGGTCCTTCCTGGAGTTCTACGGTCTCCAGCCGCACCACCTCACCCCCAACACAGTGGTGCTGCTGTCCGCCTGCGTGGCCCTGTGCGAAGGCTTCCTCGGAGTCCTCCCCACCCTCGAGCTCTGGGGGGAGTTCTTCTTCTCCAAGCTCGGCACCCAGGCCGCGGGCGTGCCGGCTCAGTGCAGTGCCTTCATCGTCGTGCGAAGGTCAGGGGCCGACAATCCCTTGCCCTCCATCTCACTGATAAAGTTGGTGAAGATGTGGCAGAGATCCTACTTCTACGTCAGGAACGTTGCCACGAGGGGCGACTAGGTCAACCTGCCGGCTTTCAAAGCCGGCCAGCCGGCTGGGAGACTGCCCAACTGGTCGTACCGGGCCAGGTCGCTGACGCCTGTGGGAGCCGGCGCCATCACGCGACTCCGAGTGCTGACGCAGTCGGAGGGTCTGACTGGTCCGGACCTGCTGGTCGCCTCCGTTTCGCGCCGAGTTCTCCCACTCCAAGGCCGCCCTCACATGATATGCCAGATGAGCGGGCACCGCGACCCGAGTCAGATGTGCACCAAGGACATGCCTCACGAAGAGGTGGCCTTCATGGTGAACTACCTCTCGGACAGCAGGCTCCTGGAGGACTGGCGATTCGGCAAGGAGCCGTACTCCTGCGCCAACCCCCCGCCCGTGGTGAGTCACCTTTCTTTTCTTTCTTTAGATTGTCTTCTTCTCGTCGAGTTGTGTTTTGACCAGTCGGCTTTGGTTATAATCGCCTTCTTCACCCACCAGCCGGCACCTCGGGGCCGGCCCGTGAGTTCCTCGCCGACCGGGCGGAGAGCAACGTCGACGACCCTGATCTGGGGGCGGCGGCTCTGGAAGACGACGCCGAGGGAGGAGGAGGGACAGCAGGTGACTTCAGGCCTTCGGCTACCTTCGTCGACTGGCCTGAACACAACACCGAGGGAGAAGTCGCCCTCGCCATCGGCCAGGAGCCAGCCAGCCTGGCGCGGGCTCTTCTGCTGCGCCGGGCGCTCCAGGCGGCGGGAAGAAGCGCAGGGCCGTGCCGACCTTGTTCGGCAGTCGGCCGAAGAAGCCCAAGGGCTCGGCTGCGGCGACCCGGCGGGACGAGGCAGGCGCGAAGGCCATCCTCTTCCGTAAGGAAGTGAATAAGCCATCGTTGGTCTCCGCATAAGTATTCTGTCTTCGAAGTTTTATTCTTTCTTCGTGCTTTGTCTGAGTCTCTACTTGCCCCTCTTGCTTCAGGGCTCCCCTCTCTCTTGAGCGGGTCGCCGCGGCCTCTGTCATGGGGTCAGCGGAGAAGTCTGCCACCACTCGGCGGATTGACCCTGCTGCTGACCTCCGGGAGGCGACAGAGCGGAATGCGCAGGAGAAGCGCAACGAAGAAGAGGCCCTCCGCCTGGAGAAGGCGGAGGCCGACTGGGAGGAGGCCTCCGCTAAGAAAAAACTAGCGGATGCCGAAGCGCCGCCGCGGCGAAGCAGCGGGCTGAGGAAGCCGCACGCCGCCAGTCGGCAGTGCTCGTCACCCCATTGAACACTGCGCCGTCACCTCCGGAGTTCACGGGGCCAACTGGAGAACCCGGCGGGGAGAACACCGTCGAGGAGAGGGAAGGAGGCGACCCCTCAACTCCGGACGCGAACGTTCCGCCGCCACTTCCGCCACCGTCTGAAGGCGCGCAAAGCAAGCAGCCAGCGGACCCTCCGGTGCCGCTGACCGAAGACGAGGCCGTGGCGAGGCTACTCCTCCAAGTCGGCTCGTCAACGCGCCGTCGTTTGGAGAAGGAGACTTCGGCACCCCGCCCCCTGGAAGCCGGCACCGCCATCTCGGCGGCCCCAGACACCGAAGCGACGAGCGCCGCACCTATTGGGTGGGTGCGACGAGGCGGCACAGGGCCACTGAACCGGGCGCTCTTGGACGTCCAGGCGAAGCTCCGTGCTGAGGGCGACGCTCTCCAGAGTTGCACCAAGGCGTTCCTAGCGTCGCGGGCAGCCGTCCGGGTATGTTTTTTTCCTTTGGTCTTTGTTTTCTTGTTCCTCTCTATGGGGGCGCGCCGGCGCACCCGCTGGGTGTAGTCCCCGAGTTTCGGGCCGGCTGCTGAGCAGGCGGCCCGGAACTCCAATTGATGAACTTCTGGGTACTAACTTTGTCTGAAATGCTTGTCGCAGGATTACCACAACCTCCGCGTCACTGCCTTCAACCGTAACGGTGAAGAGCTGAGCAAGCGGACCGCTGACTTGGCAGAGAGCCGGAGTAAGTCCTTTTTTCTTTGCTGCAGGGGCGCGCTAGCGCACCCGCGGGCTGTAGTCCCCGAGATTCGGGCCGACTGCTGAGCAGTCGGGCCGGATCTCCCCGGCGACCTACTTTATTGATGACTGTTATCTTTCTTCCTTTTCTTCAGCAACCAACGCTGCTCTTCAACAGCAGCTGAGCGAAGCCAACTCCGCCCTGCGTGCCAAAGGGGAGGAGTGCAGCAGGCTCGCCACAGAGCGGGATCTGCTGGCCACTCAATTGGCAGAGCAGAAGGATCCCCTTGTGAAGTCGCAGAGGGAGGCGGAGGAGACGGAAACCGCCCTCTTGGCCAAGTTCGCGAGCGAGCGCTCCTCCTGGTCTGACAAGGAGGCACTGCTGTCCTCCAGCTTCCACGAGATTGAAGACATCGTTGATGGTGAGTCTCTTTATTTTCTTTCTTCGAGCTGCCGATTTAAATCGTGCCGACTCCTGGTTTTTGACTAGCTTCCTCGTTTCTTCACGTCTTTGCAGACTTCTTCCCTGGGCAGTCGCAGACCGCCATCCAAGCCATTGAGGCTGACCGTGAAAGTCGGAGGGCGGAGGGCGCATAGATCGCCGGTGATGCCCCCCGAACACTTGACGAGCACATCCTGAGCATCGAGGCTCGCCTCCGGCCGGCTCACCGGATGCTGTGTCGGCTTCAGCCCGTCGGTGCCCAGGCGATTGCCGCCCTTTGGCCGGATATGCAGGCTCCGCGCACCCCCAGCCTGACGGCCAACTGGCTGGAGGTCGCGGCTGGTCGTCTTGAGGCCTGGAAGGGCTCTTCGTCCTGGGCTGGAGCGCGCCTGGCCTTGGAGTTCGTCAAGGCGTGGTACCCGGGGCTGGATCTAGACCGGTTGGCCACGCTTCGGTCGAAGGCCCAGCCGGAGCTGGCGGCTGCGGAAGATGCCCTCATCAAACATGCTGCGGCGATCGCTAAGTACACCGACACCAGCATCTTCGTCCCCGAGCGGTCTAAAGACGGCGAGGAGGTACTGCCGGAGTGGTTTGGGATGAACCCAGACTACGGCGAAGACTCGGCGGAGGTGATTGGCTCCAGCATCGAGGAGGAGGACGAGGCGGAGGATGGAGGCGAGGCGGAGGCACCAGAAGACGGAGCAGACAGCCAGCCTCAGCCCGGCCGCGCCTCCAGCAATGAGCTGCGTGCGACCGAGTCGACTGCCACCGGAGATGATCAAGCCGAGACTAGCCAGCCGGCTGCCCCGACGCCTGATGCTGGCGCCTCCTCCGACCCTCCGAATCCGTCTGCTGCCTTGTAAGCTGCCGTTGTATATTTTATTTTATATGCTTCAGTAGTCTTTCAAGAACTTGTTAATTCGCACAATTCCACCCGCG
The DNA here is from genome assembly GCF_002162155.2 of Triticum dicoccoides. Taxonomy (NCBI): domain Eukaryota; kingdom Viridiplantae; phylum Streptophyta; class Magnoliopsida; order Poales; family Poaceae; genus Triticum; species Triticum dicoccoides. The sequence continues at coordinate 91,043,093 of NC_041388.1, forward strand.
GGGTGTATTTTGAACCTCTACTCGACAATTTGGCCAAGGGCCTATGTTATGTAAATATATATATATATCTATCTTTTCTTGCTCATTGTTCTTTTGGCTTTTTTCCTTTGCCGCTTTCTCTTAGTTTCCTGCCTTGGCAATCGGACAGCCGCTCTGCGGACTGTTGCTGGATCAAGTGCTAGGCTACTTTGGGAAAGCAAGTACTTAGCCGATTTCAAGATTTTTTTTGAGCAAGTTGGATAGGAAGCGGCAGTTCGACTACCCGAGAGTCGGTTTGCGAGAAAGGCTGGAAGCCGTCTTGAGCCATGTTTTATGCTTTGAGTCCTTAGCCATTTTTCATGCGAATGCCCATTCTACCTTACTGCTGCCCATCGTACAGTCGCTCTGCGAGCTGCGGCTTCTGACGGGAGACCGTTTAGGCGTTTACACACTACTTGTCCGACTGTAGGAAGCATTTCATATTGCAAGGCGGCAAGTCCCCAGGCCAATTTGTCGAGCCCGGTGCCAAACGGCATAAAAGGGACTAACATACTTGCAGTCATAATTTTTATCATACAGACAAAAGAGGGCAGTCCCCGAGCTCGCCTCGGGGCCCCGAAGTCTTGGTTCTTTAATATAAAAGGTAGCGTGGTACATACTGCATCAGCTGTAAAACCTTCGAAGGAGATTTGCATTCCATGGCCGCTCTGTCTCCTTGCCGGAGTCGTCCCTCTTGCGTGCTCGGGGCTTCTGGGCGTCGATCAGGTAGTAGGAATCGTTGCCCAGTACTTTGCTGATGATGAAAGGGCCTTCCCAAGGCGCCGACAGCTTGTGCTGGCCGGCTATTCGCTGGATTAGCCGGAGCACAAGGTCGCCTTCTTGGAAAGATCTTGGCCTGACCTTCCTGTTGTGGTACCGGTGTAGGCTCTACTGGTAGGATGCTGGACCGGCTGAGTGCCAACAGCCGGCCCTCTTCCAGCAGATCAACGATGTCTTGTCGTGCTTCTTCTGCTTCCTCCTTGGTGTACATTGTAACTCGTGGGGAGTCGAACTCTATGTCCGTTGGGATGACGGCTTCGGCACCATGGACGAGGAAGAAGGGCGTGAAGCCGGTTGACTTGTTTGGAGTCGTGCGCAGACTCCAGAGGACGGCTGGCAGCTCGTCGAGCCAACAGCCAGCCGAGCGCTCTAGAGGCTCAATCAACCGAGGCTTGATGCCAGATAGGATGAGGCCATTTGCTCGCTCCACTTGGCCATTTGACTGCGGGTGGGCAGCGGACGCTAGGTCCAGTCGGATGCCCTGTGTTGCGCAGAAATGGGCCAAGGCGCCTTTGGCAAAATTGGTGTCGTTGTCGGTGATGATGCTGTGTGGTATGCCGTACCGAATTGTGCTATCGGTGATGAAAGTCACGGCAGTCGGACCATTCAGTTTCTTAATTGGCTTCGCTTCTATCCACTTGGTGAACTTGTCCACTGCGACAAGTAGGTGAGTTAAACCACCTCGTGTTGTCTTGAATGGTCCCACCATGTCTAGACCCCAAACTGCTAAAGGCCAGGCAATGGGGATGGTCTTGAGCACAGAAGCCGGCTGGTGCGGCTTGGAGCTGAACTTTTGGCATCCTTTGCATTTTTGGACCAACTCCTTGGCCTCTTCTAAGGCAGTCGGCCAGAAGAAACCGTGCCGAAAGGCTTTGGCGATGAGTGATTTTGAAGCCGCATGGTGGCCGCATTCGCCTTGATGGATGTCTTTGAGAATCGCTTGGCCTAGCTCTGGCTCTACGCAGCGCTGGTAGACACCAGTGACGCTGCGCCTGACCAGCTCTCTGTTGACTATGGTATAGGTTGCCGCCCGGCGTTGTACTTGCCGAGCTGAGGTCTCATTAGTTGGTAGCTCTTGGTTCACCAGGAATTTGAGGATGGGCTGGGCCCATGAGGGTGGTGCTATTTCTTCGACTACAAGAACTGCGACTTGGACGAGGACGGCTCGGTTGGGAGGCAGCGGGTTGGAGTCAACAGCCGCTTGCTGGGTTGATGAAGTCCCCAGGCTGACTGGCGCGGTCCTTGGGCCAAGTTCTGGAATCTTCGAGTCCGCCACCGCAGTCCCCGGGCCGGGTTCCGCAGTCCCTGGGCTAGCCTCGACTGTGGCGGCTCCGGAGTCATCTGCCGGGATCCTCGTGCCGCCTGCCGGGGCTCTGGAGTCGGATCCAACGTCTTCGGGAGGAGCCAGTACGAAGATGGAGTCTGATTCTAGCGAGGGCTTGACGGACGGCTTGAGAAGGCCTTGAAGGGCGACACCAGATGGTATTGCTTGGCGGGTAGAGCCGATTCGTGCCAATGCATCTGCTTGGTCGTTGTCATTCCTTGGTATATGAAGGAACTCACATCCTTCGAAATACCCGCTGAGTTGATGCACGAGGAAACGATAGCTCGCCATGTTTGCATCTTTCGTGTCCCAGTCGCTGGATGATTGCTGGACCACTAAGTCCGAGTCACCATAACACAAGATCCGGCGGATGCCAAGCTCTTTGGCAAGCCGGAGCCCGTGGATGAGCGCCTCATACTCGGCGACGTTATTGGAGGCGGCAAAGTGGATTTGCAGCGCATACTTGAGCTTGTCGCCTTTGGGAGAGGTGAGGACGACGCCGGCTCCCAAGCCAGTGCGCATCTTGGAGCCGTCGAAATGCGTCCGCCAATGGGTGGAATCAGGTGCTGGAGGCAGGTACTGGATCTCGGCCCAGTCGACGAGGAAGTCGGCCAGTGCTTGTGATTTGATAGCAGTGCGGGGCTGGTAGTAGATGGTGTAAGGAGCCAGCTCTATGGCCCACTTGGCCACTCGACCAGAAGCATCTCGGCTACCGATGATCTCGGCAAGTGGGGCCATGCAGACCACCGTGATTGGATGCTCTTGAGAGTAAGGCTTCAATTTATTGGCAGCAAAGTGTACGCCATAGCACATCTTCTGGTAGTGGGGGTAGTTCTACTTGGAGGTCGACAATACCTCGCTCAGGTAATATACTGGTCTCTGGACAGGCAGCGCCTTGCCTTCCTCCTTGCGCTCCACTACAATGACTATGCTGACTACCCGGATGGTGGTGGCGATGTACAGGAGCATAGGTTCCTTGGGAGTCGGAGCCGCCAGGACAGGCGGAGTAGTCAACATCTTCTTCAACTGGTGAAAAGCTTCGTCTGCCTTCTGGTTCCACTCGAAAAAAGTGGTCTTCTTCATGAGTTGGTATAAGGGGAGAGCTTTCTCGCCCAACCGACTGATGAATCGGCTGATGGACGCTAAGCAGCCGGTGAACTTCTGCACATCCAGCAGTCGGCTGGGTACCTCCATTCTCTCGATGGCCTTGATTTTTACTGGGTTGCATTCTATGCCGCGTTTAGAGACCAGGAAACCTAGTAGCTGGCCAGCTGGTACTCCGAAGACACACTTCTCGGGGTTGAGCTTGATCTGGAACCGACGCAAGTTCTCAAAGGTCTCCTTGAGGTCTTCCAGCAGTGTTCCATGCTTTTCCGTTTTCACCACTACGTCGTCCACGTAGACGTGGGCTTTCCTGCCGAGCTGCTTGAGGAGACACTTCTGCATGCAACGCTGAACGATGGCGTCGGCATTCCTCAAGCCGAACGTCATGGTGAGGTAGCAGAATGCTCCAAACGGCGTGATGAAGGCGGTCTTCAATCTGTCAGCCGGGTTCAGCTTGATCTGGTGATATCCTGAGTATGCATCCAAGAAACTCAACAGCTCGCATCCGGCTGTGGAGTCTATCACCTGATCGATTCTTGGTAGAGCAAATGGGTCCTTGGGGCAGGCCTTGTTGAGGCTCGTGTAGTCAGTACACATTCGCCACTGCTTCTTCTTTAGCACCAGGACCGGATTTGCCAGCCACTCCGGAAAGAAAACTTCCATAATGAAGCCGGCTGCTAGGAGTCGGGCTATCTCTTCTCCGACAAATCTTCTCTTCTCTTCTGATAAGCGGCGCAGGGGCTGCCTGACCGACTTTGCATCAGATCGGACATGTAACTTGTGCTCGGCGAAATCCGTCGGTACACCTGGCATGTCTTTGGGGGACCATGCGAAGATGTCCCGATTCTCATGGAGGACATCGACGAGCTCGCCTTCCTATTTGCTGTCGAGGTTTGCACCTATGACGGCGTACCTCTCTAGGTGCTTCGGATCCAAGGGTATCTTCTTTGTCTCTTTAGCCAGCTTGAACGAACCCTCAGCCTCCGACTCTTTTGGGCTGGGCGATACCTCAGGCTGCTTGCCGGCCATCGCCACAACTCGCTCAAGGAGCCGCTTCTCAGCCGCGATTACCAGGGACTCGGCCAGCCGACTGCTCTTAGCTGCGCAAGCAGATGACTTCCGGTAGTCGCCTGCCACAGTCAGAATTCCCCTGGAACTGGGCATCTTCATCTTGAGGTAAGCATAGTGGGGGACCGCCATGAACTTGGCCAAGGCGGGTCGGCCAAGTAGCACATGGTATGGGCTCTCAAGGTCCACCACCTCAAACCAAACAGACTCTCTACGGAAGTGATCTTTGTCCCCAAAGAGGACGTCCATCAGGATCTTGCCGATCGGCGAGCAGGAAAGCCCAGGTACAATGTCGTGGAACACTGTCCGGCTGCTCTGAAGCTGTCTTTGCTTGATTCCTAACTTCTCCATGGTATCCTTGTACAGGATATTGATGCTGCAGCCCCCGTCTATCAGAACTCGCGAGAAACGCACGACCCATTTGTCCATAGCAAAGGTGGCGTCCAGGACCAAGGCGTAGGAGCCCGGACTCGGCATCACTTCTGGGTGGTCAACCCTGCTCCAGCTGATGGGCTTCTCAGACCAATGCATGAACTCTGGCGTCTCTAAGGCTACTGCGTTCACCTCTTGTCGCTGCAGCCGCCTGCTGCGTCGATCATCAGCCATACTGGTGAACACCACATAGGCTCCGTGTTCTTCAGGGTATTCGTCTTGTACTGCGGCGACTGGCCTGATTACCGGCTGCTGGGGCGGAGGCGGCTGCCCAGCAGGCGGGGTGGCAGGAGGTCGTCTCCCTTGGCGATCCTGGCGAGCCAGTGGCACTTCCGGGTGGTGTGATTCGACAGCTTTGCGCCACTGTGGAACTTGCAAGGTCCATCCAAGGTCTGCTCATAGGAGAAGGCCGGCAACCAGTTAGGCTTGCCGCCTTTCTGTCGCTTGGGCAGAGGCTGCTCTTCTGGCTACTGGGCTTCAATGGTCGCGACCTGCCGGCTGCTGGAAGCCGGCTGCAGGGCCTTGCGCTTGCTGTCGCCCTGCTGTTGTCGCCGGCCGGCGTCTGCCACCGAAGTTCTTGGAGCTTGAGGAGCCACTTTGCCAGTTGTGCTGATTTGAATTTCCGCCTTCATGGAGGAGTCGGCCGTGGCGTACTTGTCCGCTATGATCAGCAGCTCGTCGAGGGTTTCTGGCTCGTCGTAGAGGAGCTTGTGCTTGAGGAGGGTGCCTTCTCGGCACCCGGCTGTGAAGTACTCGATGGCCTGCACCTCGTGCACGCCCTCGCAGGAGTTCCGGAGCTCAGCCCAACGCGTGAGGTAGTCGCAAGTCGACTCGTTAGGACCTTGCACGCTCAAGGAGAGCTGACGAGGCTTGGGAGGACGCTTGTACATGCTGGTGAAGTTGCGGACGAACGCTTCGGTGAAGTCGACCCAGCTGTTGATGCTGCGGGGCTTTAGGCTGTTCAGCCATGTCCGGGCCGTGCCCTGGAGCATGAGCGGAACATACTTTAAGGCAACACGCTTGTTGCCGTTTGCTATGCTGACAACCATGGAGTAGTCGACTAGCCAGTCTTCCGGCTTCACGGAGCTGGTATACTTGGGCGTGTCTCTTGGGAGCGTGAACCCTCTGGGAAAGGGCTCGTCCCGAATGCGGGGCCCAAAACAAGGCGGACCCAGCTCGTCTTCTTCTTCCAGCGCTAGGGACCGGAGAAGTTGGTCGATCCGGTGGCGGGCGTCATTCTCTCCAACTCCCTCTCAGCGGCCAAGGCGGTCACCGAGAGTCGGATGGTCAACAGGCGGCGGGGAGACTCGCCTCTCCTTACGGGGAGGGGGAGGCGGACAGTCGTCCCGTCGTTCCACTGCTCTCGGGCGGCCATCTCGGTTGTGCTCTATGGTAATGCGAGTCTGACTGTGGCTGACAGCTGGCTCCTTGTCCTTTCTTCCTCGGGCGCCGCCAGTCAGCGTCTGAGACGTCGCGCCTTGATCTCGGTGCGGGTCGTCGTTTGGCCGCTGTGGCGCCTCTGTGCGGCACCCGGCCTCGTTCTGCGTGGCCGCCGCGTCGAGGAGCCACTGGACTCGCTCCATCATGAGGCGGCGTTCTTCGCCCTCGAAATTGTCCAGCTCATCTGCCGCTGCCTGGGCGGCTCGGATGTTCTCCGCTGGTGTAGCGTACACGGGGCGGCTAGCCCCAAACGGCTGGCGATGGCTACGCCGCGCTGCTGGACCGCGCCAAGGCCGCTGGGCCCTGCTGGGGCCGGCGATCCGCCAACGGCGCGATCCATCTCCCGCTGGTAAGCTTCTGACAAGCTTCTCATGCTGGCCAACTTCTTCGCGCCTTCAACGAGCTGAAGGCGGTGCGCTTCTAACGTCTCTGCGTCAGCATCTTCCGGAATGGGCGCAGTTAGGGCTTCCAGCGCCGCGCCGAGTGAGTCAGGCGCTCCTCTGCCAGGGAACTCGTCATGACTGATGACTAGCACCTCAGTGACGGTGCTTCCGCCACTCTCTGCATGGGGGAGAGGTTCGTCGTAGACCACCACATTGGTGGGGAACGCGTCGAGCGACGCGGTGTCAGAGTCGACCAGCATCGGGTCGGTCGAGCCTACGGACTCCAAGTCTATGGCAGGCCTACCGGAAACGTGGAGTTGATCGAGGAGGCCCGCGAGGGGGTTCTCAGGGCCGCCCGTGCCTGCGTCGGACGCAGGTTCGTCGGAGAGGTGGACCTCGCCGACAAGTTCGGCCAAGGAGCTGGCTGCGCAGGCGATCTCAACACCGCGCAGCGCGTTGATGCAAACTTCGTCTGGCGTGCCTGGCTGGCTGCGCTTGCCAGGGAGGAAAAGGGTTCCCATCCAGAATAGATCTCCGGACGGCGGTGCACCAGGCCCCACGATGGGCGCCAAATGTCGGGGGTTTGGTGCGACATATGCCAACGGATGGCTTATCATGGTGGGGGCGAGTAGAACGTCGCCGGTGCCTGGAAACGGGATGAGCTGAAGACATGCACGCCGGCGAATCTTACCCAGCTTCAAGGCTCTCCGGGGGGATAATACCCCTACTGCTGCTCTGCGGGGTCTCCGCATGATCACTATGGCCAAGTGTTTACACGGTTGCTCCTTGAGCTGTTTCTTAGAGGTAGGAGAGGGCAAGGCTAGCTCTCTCCTTCTATCTGGTATGGTCTAGAGCTACCGGGTTCCCACCCTTTGGATGGGTGCCCTGGGGGGTTTATATAGGCCTACCCCCCAGGGGTACAATGGTAATTCGTCTGGGCGCGGGCCCAGCCGTCAGTGCCTTTGGCCTCCGATTTCTCCGCCGACTGGTGGGGCCCGCCGGTTGGTGGGCCCCGCCGACTGGTCTGGTACGAAGCCGACAAGCCGCGTCCGCCGCGGGCGGGTCTTGCCGGCTGCTGATTACTGTAGCCGTGCTTCTGATGATGCGGGCTTGGTCATGGGGTCGTGGCAACAGTCCCGCCGCCTAGCGGGCGATCACTATTGCCACTCCCCATCACATCTTGATTAATGGCGCATGGGGCCCAGGGGAGGGCTCGGCCGACTCCCCGGGCCGACTCCTGACGGATCCGACTAGCGGTCCTCTCGCCGTCTCCTAGGGTCTCACTGACTGGTGGGACCTGCTGCTTCCGGGCCGTTCAGACAAGCTGTTGTGGGCGCAGGACTCGGTACTGTGGTGCTAATGTCAGGGCCGGCAGGGCAACAGTGCCACGCCGCACGGAGATCTTCCCGAGTACGGCGTGCTGTGGCCATGCCTGCCCTTGGTAAGGGGCGGGAGTGGGCTTCACTGTAGCCACGCCCCTGCCCCGTCCCCTTCGATGAGGTCATGGGTTTGTTGGAGTCGCCGGCCGACTGCCCAAAGCCGGCTTCTCTGGAAGTCGTCCCTGGGACTCGGCCGTGAGCGGGCAGTCGGCCGCCCTGCCGTCGACTCCTCAGGAGGCGGCTCTTCGCCCTGGGGTCTTGAGGGGCGTAGCCTGCCCCGATGTCTTGAAAGGTTATGGGACTCGGGTTGGCCTACCCATGGCCCATTACTCCGACACTCAGTGCGACGCTTTCATCGTCGTGTGAAGATCAGGGGCCGATAATCCCTTCCCCTCCATCTCGCTGATCAAGTCGGTGAAGATGTGGCAGAGATCCTACTTCTACGTCAAGAACGCCTCCGCGAGGGGAGACTGGGTCAACTTGCCGGATTTCGAAGCCGGCCCGCCGGCTGGGCGACTGCACAACTGGTCGTACCGGGCCAAGTCGCTGACGCCTGCGGGAGCCGGTGCCATCACGTGACTCCGAGTGCTGACGCAGTCGGAGGGTCTGACTGGTCCGGACCTGCTGGCCACCTTTGTTTCGCGCCGAGTTCTCCCACTCCAAGGCCGCCCTCATATGATATGCCAAATGAGCGGGCACCGCGACCCGAGTCAGATGTGCATCAAGGACATGCCTCACGAAGAGGTGGCCTTCATGGTGAACTACCTCTCGGACAGCAGGCTCCTGGAGGACTGGCGATTCGGCAAGGAGCCGTACTCCCGCGCCAACCCCCCGTCCGTGGTGAGTCGCCTTTCTTTTCTTTCTTTGGATTGTCTTCTTCTTGCCGAGTTTTGTTTTGACCAGCCGGCTTTGGTTAGAATCCCCTCCTCCATCCACCAGCCGGCACCTCGGGGCCGGCCCACGAGTTCCTTGCCGACCGGGCGGAGAGCGATGTCGACGACCCCGATCTGGGGGCGGCGGCTCTGGAAGATGATGCCGGGGGAGGAGGAGGAACAGCAGGCGACTTCAGGCCTTCGGCCACTTTCGCCGACTGGCCTGACGACGACGCCGAGGGAGAAGTCGCCCCTCGCCATCGGCCAGGAGCCAGCCAACCTGGCATGGGCTCTTCTGGCACGGCCAGGCGCTCCAGGTGGCGGAAAGAAGCGCAAGGCCGTGCCGACCTTGTTCGGCAATCGGCCGAAGAAGCCCAAGGGTTCGGCCGCGGCGACCCGGCGAGACGAGGCGGCCGCGAAGGCCATCCGCTTCTGTAAGGAAGTGAAGAGGCCACCATTGGTCTCCGCGTAAGTATTCTGTCTTCAAAGTTTTATTCTTTCTTTGTGACTTTGTCTAAGTCTCTGCTTGCCCCTCTTGCTTCTGGGCTCCCCTCTCTCTTGAGAGGGCCACCGCCGCCTCCGTCATGGGGTCAGCGGAGACGTCCGCCACCACTCGGCGGATTGACCCTGCTGCTGACCTCCAGGAGGCGACGGAGCGGAATGCGCAGGAGAAGCGCAATGAAGAAGAGGCCCTCCACCTAAGAAGGCGGAGGTCGACAGGGCGGAGGCCTTCACCAAGAAAAAACTGGCGGAGGCCAAAGCCGCTGCCACGGCTAAGCGGCAGGCTAAGGAAGCCGCACGCCGCCAGTCGGCGGTGCTCATTACCCCGTTGAACTCTGCACCGCCGCCTCCGGAGTTCACGGGGCAGACTGGGGAAGCCGGCGGGGAGAACCCCGTCGTGGAGGGGGAGGGCGGCGACCCCTCTACGCCGGATGTGAACGTTCCACCGCCGCCTCCGCCGTCGTCTGAAGGTGCGCAGGGCAAGCAGCCGGCGGGCCCTCCGGTGCCGCCGACCGAGGACGAGGCCGTGGCGAGGCTACTCCTTCAAGTCGGCTCGCCAACGCACCGCCGTCTAGAGAAGGTGACTTCGGCACCCCGCCCCCTAGAAGCCGGCACCGCCAGCTCAGTGATCCCAGACGCCGAAGCGACAAGCGCCGCGCCTACTGGGTGGGTGCGAGGAGGCGGCACAAGGCCGCTGAACCAGGCGTTACTGGACGTCCAGGCGAAGCTTCACGCTGAGGGCGACGCTCTCCAGAGTTGCACCAAGGCATTTTTGGCATCGCGAGCAGCCGTCTGGGTATGTTTTTTTCCCTTTGGTCTTTGTTTTTCTTGTTCCTCTCTGTGGGGGCGCGCCAACGCACCCACTGGGTGTAGTCCCCGAGTTTCGGGCTGGCTGCTAAGCAGGCAGCTCGGAACTCCAATTGATGAACTTTGGGTGTTAACTTTTGTCTGAAACGTTCGTCGCAGGATTACCACAACCTCCGCGTCACTACCTTCAACCATAATGTTGAAGAGCTGGGCAAGCGGACCGCCGATCTATCGGAGAGCCGGAGTATGTTCTTTTCCTTCTTCACGGGGGCGCGCTGGCGCACCCGCGGGCTGTAGTCCCCAAGATTCGGGCCGACTGCTGAGCAGTCAGGCAGGATCTCCCCGGCGACCTTCTTTACTGATGACTTGACGCCTTCTTTCTTTCTTCTTCTCAGGGGCCAACGCTGCTCTTCAACATCAGCTGAGCGATGCCAACTCCGCTTTGCGTGCCAAAGAGGAGGAGTGCGGCAAGCTCGCCATGGAGCGCGATCTGCTGGCCACTCAATTGGCAGAGCAGAAGGAGCTGCTTGTGAAGACGCAGAGGGAGGCGGAGGAGACGGAAACCGCCCTCCTGGACGAGTTTGCTAGCGAGCGCTCCTCCTGGTCTGACAAGGAGGCGCTGCTGTCCTCTGGCTTCCACGAGATTGAAGACATCGTTGATGGTGAGTTTCTTTATTTTCTTTCTTCGAGCCGCCGACTTAGATCGTGCCAACTCCTGGTTTTTGACTTGCTTCTACGTTTCTTCGTGTCTTTGCAGACTTCTTCCCTGGGCAGTCGCAGGCCGCCATCCAAGCCATCGAGGCTGACCGTGAAGGTCGGAGGGTGGAGGGCGCAGAGATTGCCGCCGATGCCCCCCGAACCCTTGACGAGCACATTCTGAGCATCGAGGCTCGGCTTCGACCGGTGTCGTGGTTCTAACTCTAACAGTGATGTAGGGGGGTGAGTATGGAGAGGCGAGATCCTAGCTATTGGGAAGTTGTTACACGCGAGGTTTACGAGTTCAGGCCCTTCTCGGAGGAAGTAATAGCCCTACGTCTTAGAGCCCGGAGGCGGTCGACTGAATTATGCGTGTATAGATTACAGGGGTGCGAACCCTTCTTACTGAGGAGGGGGTGGCTTATAGAGAGTTCGCCGGCCCCCTCCTGCCCTCAGTAATGCAGGGTTTAAAGTACATTTAAGATGGGGCGTTACTGGTAACGCCTCTAATAAAGTGATGTAATGACCATGAAGACTACTTAACAGCTGACCGTTTGCCTACGGAGTGACTGTAGGTCTCCTGGCAGTCGAGTGAGTAGCTTCATGGTCGAGTGAGTAGCTTCATGGTCGAGTGTCTTGAACCCGTTGAGTGGAGTACCTTCAAGTCGGTTGATGGGTGATTTCTTCTAGGGATGTCCTTGGGTAGGACTCTTTGGGACGGGTCCGTGCTCCTACCCCAGGTACATAGCTTCATCATTAGCCCCCGAATGGATCGAGGTTAGAGTGGGGGAAGAGTTGGGGATCCTTTCCGACCGGTTCTTCGGGGCTGTAAGAGTGCCTCGCTTAGGGTCAGTTGTCGCGGACGACGTCACCAACCTCTTTCAGTCGCCTTGATCCTTTCCAGGCCCTTCGTCGAGTGAATATCCTTGCTTGCGACATGCCGAGTGTTGGTACGAGCGGGATACTCTGTTTTTGGCAAGCGGTTCTGCGGCCCGCGGATCTCACGGGATTTGGATTTTGGGAAGCGCGCGGGACGGGAGCAGCCGCAGTAATCGGAAGTGATAAAGCGGGAACTTCTCGATCCTCGCGTCGCCTTTTTCGCCACGTACTGCGCACGCGTCTGTTGTGGGATTCGACTGGGCTGCCTGGGCCTACCGGTCAGCCACTCGGGAGCAGCCCCTTATAAGTTGCCGGCTCGGGGTTTCCAAGCCGCGCGCTTCTCTTCTGCTTCCTTCTTTCTTCCTTCCTCTCTTTCTTCCTCTCTCCCTTCGCCAGCCCTCCTGCGACCCTCGGCCGTACCCTAGCGCCGTTAGCCCGTGCAAGACCTCGCCGGCGACGATGGTGAAGGGCAAGACCACTGCTTTGGAGCGCGCGAAGAAGGCGGCGGCGGCGGGGAAAGGAAAGAAGTCTTCGCGAGGTGGATCTTCCTCCCGAACCATCCTGCCCAAGGGTTGGATTCAGGGCGATTGGATGCCATCGGTGCTCCGGCAGGAGGATCTCGATGACATGGTCGAGGGAGGAGCCATTCCCCATGAGGCCGCGCGTCTCCCGGGGAGGGAGATCGAGCCGCAACCCCGCGACGGTGAGTGCGTGCTCCTCGCCACCCACATCGACCGAGGGTTTTCTCTGCCTCCCCATCCATTCTTCCGGAGCTTCTTGAATTTCTTCGGAGCGCAGCTCCATCACTTTACCCCCAATTCCATAGTCTACCTTGCCGCGTTCATTTCCATGTGTGAGGCCTTCCTGGGTTGCCGTCCGCATTGGGGGCTTTTCAAGCATATCTTTACTTGCCGCTCTCTGTCGGTGAAGAAGGCCAAGTCGAGTGACGAGAAGACTCAAGTCATCCAGTTGTGCAGGGGTCTGGCGATCCAGACGAGGGGGAAGAGCTGTTTCCCCTCTATCACCTTCCCGGAGTCGGTTCGCGGCTGGCAGTCAACCTGGTTCTACTGTCAGGACCAGGCGACCCCCGGACAGTCGACCGGTCTTCCTCCTTTTTCACTCGACCGAGCCGAGAAGCCTATCTCTCTGAAAGTCACGCCGGAGGAAAGCGCCCAAGTCAAGGTATTGGCGGGTCGAGTGGTTGAACTTGTCCGTGAGGGGGTGACTGGGATGGACCTGTTAGAGGTCTTTCTCCAGAGGCGCATCCAACCGCTCCAGGCGCGAGACCATCCGATGTGGCTGTATTCTGGCATTGACGACACCACTCGAATCCACCCGGAGGAGGTCACCGATGAGATGCTGGAGGGGTGGCTGTCAAGCATCACGGGGAACAAAGACAACCCCCGAGGAGCCAGAAGGGTGATTCCACTCGACAACTCATATGAAGTGGATCAGGTATGTCTTTGTGTCGGATATCTGGCCTTCTGTATTAGTCTTCTTTGTGTAAGTCGACTGACTTTCGTCCTGTCCGTTGTCCTCCAGGCTACCACTGAGATGTACTCGACGCCCAACGGGGCACAAGGGCCGACCGAGGAAGGTGAGGGGAGCGGAGGCGAGAGCGGGGACGACTAGGTCGAGTGGGAGTCCGACGGTGAGGGAGAGGAGGGCGACAACATCTTCTCCAGTGAAGAGGAGGAGGAGGCTGAACCCTCCCGCCCGGAGGGACGGTCCAAGCTCGCCCACGATCCAGCGCAGGAACGTGGCAAGGCGACCGCTCCTGTTGGGCAGTCGTCGAAACGCCCTCGGACTTCTTCTCCTTCGCCGACCGCACCCAAGCACCCACGAACGGCGTCATCTAAGCCGCCCAAGGCCTTGCCCAAGATGAAGATAGCTGTTCCCACCATTTCGGGGTAACAACAACACTTGCTTTCCTTTGTCGACTGTGGACGGATCCTTGGTCGATTCACTGGGCCAACTGACTAACTTTTGAGATTTGTAGTGGTGCAACTTCTAAGGTCTCCGCCAGGAACGACGACCAAGAGATGGAGGATGGTGTCACCTCCAACCCTGGTACGATCACTGCCGTCCTGCTTACGAGTCGACTGAAGCGTTGGTCGATTGAATGTTTTCCTTGCAGCTCCTCCTCATGTTATCGACCTCCCGGACGACGACGACGACGCACCACTGAGGGTGAAGAGGAAGAAGAAGGTGTTGGCTGGCAAGACTCCGCAATCCACTCCCGCGCCTGAGGCTGCAGTTCGGGATGATGGCGAACCCACTCGGGCTTCCGTGACTTTCACTGTTCCTTTGACGAGTGTGCGGCCTTCAGCGTCGACTGCGGATCCGTCTTTGCTTTTTGCTGCGTACCCCGTCCCTGAGGACCAAGCGGCTGCTACGAAGGAGGCTGTACACCAGGCTAGAATCATGATGGAACAGGTGAAAGTGGCTCGGGAGGCTTGCCAGGCGGCTTATGACGCAAGCTCGGCTCTTCAAAGCAATGTCCAGGTCAGTCGACTTCAACACTTGGTCTGTTTCGATATGTCCTTTGAAGAATCTCTTTTCCGAAGATCTTTAAGTTTGCACACCCACTGGGTGTGTTTGCCAGTTCTTGGATGAGTGGGGGCACGCTAAGTGCACCCCACTGGGTGTAGTCCCCGAGACTACGGTGGACTGCTGGCAGTCGACTGTAGTCTTTAAATTGAGTCGTTGTAGTTGAGTTTCTTCGCTCTGTCTGATCGGGTCATGTCGAATGGAACAGTATCCTGTCGACTACGGGCAGTCGACGTCTTTCTCTTTTTTTACTGTGGGGGCACGCTGAGTGCACCCACTGGGTGTAGTCCCCGAGGCTACTGTCGAATGTTTCGCTTCGGCTGTAGTCTTAGAAACTCCATTATTGTCTCTTAGCTGCTCGGAAGCAACTTGTCTTGGACTCGACTTCAGGGGTCGGTCGGGTGGGATAGGAACCGGTGGGGGCACGCTAAGTGCACCCACTGGGTGTAGTCCCCGAGACTATGGTGGACTGCTGGCAGTCGACCGTAGTCTTAGTATTTATTGCCTTTGTTGCTTTTTTTACTGAAATTGTAACTCCTCCCCTTTCACTTCAGAGATCTTGTGATCTTGGAACCCGCTTGGCTGACTTGGAGAAACAGCAAATTCAAATGAACCTTGATCTGGAGCTGGCCAGGACAGAGCTGCAGAAGGTCAGAGACGGCGCCGCAGGTAAGACGCCTTTGTCGACTGGTTAGTTTTTAGGCTTGAGTATCTTTTCGCTTTCTCCGACCCAATCATCATTTTTTTGCAGAAAAACTGAAAGAAGCTCTGGCGAAGAAGGATCAGGACTTGGCTGCTGCCCGTAAGGAGGCTGATGACAAGACTGCTCTGGCCACACAGAAGCTAGCTTCGGTCGACCAATTGGAAAAAGAGAATACCAGGTTGAAGACCGCTCTGAATGAAGCCAACAGGTTGACTGCAAATTGGAAGAAGGAGAACCTCCTCTTGGGCGAGAAGATGGAAGGCATCGCTTGTAGGAGGGACGACCTGGAGGGCTACTTGAGGAGTTCTGCCAAGAAGTTGTACATCAAGCTCGAAGGTGCACATTCAGTTCCGACTGTTTTTTTTTTGTGTCGACTCAGTTTTATGAAATTTGACTTATCCTTGGGTCGTGTATGCAGAACTTTGCCAGAACTTTGAAGAGGAGACTGGGCGGATCAAAACAGGTTTGGATCCAATCAACTCTTCGGTGAAAGATGAAGCTGCCATGAACCTGCTCCGACTAGAATCTCGTGTTGACGGCGTCGTGGATTACTTGGCTCGACTGAAGGTTGCCATGACGCGGATCGACCCGACGCTTTGGCTAGATTCTACGCTCCAGAATGATCTCGAGTCTCTGATGACTCGACTCAACGGAATCCCTGACCGAGTGCAGGAGTGGAAGAAGTCTTCAGCTTGGTGTGGCGCTGACGTGGCTCTGTCTCTGGTCCGCGTCCATTGCAAGGAGGTGCGGGAGGAGAAGCTGGCCGCCATCCAAGTCGCCAACACGAGGAAGCACAACTTCCAGGACTTCATGGAGACATTTATTGTTGCTGCTACCCGTATCGCAGATGGGATCGACTTGGATGAGTTTGTCGCCCCTGCCAGTCCTCCTCCTCCTGAGGAATGAAAAAACTTGCCTCGGAATGCCGAGTGTATTTTGTAATCCGTTAAACTCTGCCTTAAATTTGCCTCGGAATGCCGAGTGGAAGTGTAACAGTTAAACTCTGCCGAGCCGGGGGCTCGAGTACTTTGATCTGAGGTCTCTAGGACCTTTTAGGCTTTATTTGGACTTGATTTGTCGTCGAATCTCTTTGTGGATGACCCGTCGAGTGGAATTTGGTCTCCACTCGAAATAACTTTGTGTCTGTGGTGCAGCTCCGAAGGAGAAGGTAGTAGTCGATCTACACCCTGTTACTGCAGAGTGGGATGAAGCGCACATTGTATTTGTGGCGAAGCTCTCCAGGAGAAGGTGGCAGTCGACCTTCCCCTCGTCGTCCTTGGGAAATGAGATGTGTTTCATACTTAGGCGAGCGCTAGGCTGCAGCTAAGGCTCCGAGCGGGAGGTTTGCTCTCGCTCGGTAGGATTTCAAACTTAGGCGAGTGCTGACTGCAGCTAAGTCTCTTCGTAGGAGAACTTAGGCGAGTGCTGGACTGCAGCTAAGCCCCCGAGTGGGAGGTTTGCTCTCCACTCGGTAGGATTTTTCAAACTTAGGCGAGTGCTGACTGCAGCTAAGTCTCTGCGTAGGAGAACTTAGGCGAGTGCTGGACTGCAGCTAAGCCCTCGAGTGGGAGGTTTGCTCTCCACTCGGTAGGATTTTTCAAACTTAGGCGAGTGCTGACTGCAGCTAAGTCTCTGCGTAGGAGAACTTAGGCGAGTGCTGGACTGCAGCTAAGCCCCCGAGTGGGAGGTTTGCTCTCCACTCGGTAGGATTTTTCAAACTTAGGCGAGTGCTGACTACAGCTAAGTCTCTGCGTAGGAGAACATAGGCGAGTGCGCGACTGCAGCTAAGCCCCCGAGTGGGAGGTTTGCTCTCCACTCGGTAGGATTTTTCAGGCTTAGGCGAGTGCTGACCGCAGCTAAGTCTCTTCGTAGGAGAACTTAGGCGAGTGCCGGACTGCAGCTAAGCCCCCGAGTGGGAGGTTTGCTCTCCACTCGGTAGGATTTTTTTTGAACTTAGGCGAAACGGGTTCGCGGCTAAGTCACCCACTGGGGGTTCTCGTATGTAAACTGAAGTGACAGCAATCATTGGAACACTCTTGACTTTGATAAAAATGAACTGCGGAAGTTTCTCTTATTACATCTTTATGGGAAGGAACTTAAGTGTAAAAGGGGCGGAGTAGTTCCGCATTCCAAGCTCGCGGCTCGTCAATCTGGCGATCAACATTGTAGAGGTGATACGCTCCGTTGTGGAGGACTCTGGTGATGATGAAGGGGCCTTCCCAAGTAGGAGCAAGCTTGTGTGGTTTCTGTTGATCCACTCGGAGGACCAAATCTCCTTCTTGGAAGGCTCGACTCTTCACATGTCGGGCATGGAATCGACGCAAGTCTTGCTGATAAATGGTCGATCTGATCATGGCCATCTCTCTTTCTTCTTCCAGGAGGTCTACTGCATCTTGCCGAGCCTGTTCTGCTTCATCTTCGGTGTAAAGCTCGACTCGGGGAGCGTTGTGAAGGAGATCACTTGGCAGAACGGCTTCGGCTCCATAAACAAGAAAGAATGGGGTTCTTCCAGTCGACCGGTTAGGGGTGGTCCTTAATCCCCACAAAACTGACGGAAGCTCGTCGACCCAGGAACCTGCTGCGTGCTTGAGATCACGCATTAGCCGAGGCTTTAGTCCTTTGAGGATCAGACCATTTGCCCTTTCAGCTTGTCCATTCGACTGGGGATGGGCGACTGACGCATAGTCGACACGAGTGCCTTGAGAGGCGCAAAAGGCTCTGAACTGGTCTGAATCGAAGTTTGACCCATTGTCAGTGATGATGTTGTGAGGGACTCCATATCTGAATGTTAGTCCTCTGACGAAACTAATAGCAGTGCCAGCATCGAGGTTCTTGATGGGTTTAGCTTCAATCCACTTGGTAAACTTGTCGACTACCACAAGCACATGGGTGAAACCGCTCCTGCCTGTTCTCAGAGGACCGACCATGTCTAGTCCCCAGACAGTGAAGGGCCAGACGAGTGGAATGGTCTTCAGGGCTGATGCGGGTTTGTGGGACATGTTGGAGTAGAACTGACACCCCTCACACTTGTCAACTATCTCCTTTGCCATCTCATTTGCTCTTGGCCAGTAAAATCCCGCTCGGTATGCTTTGGCCACAATGGTCCGGGAGGACGCATGGTGACCGCAGGTCCCCGAATGGATCTCATCAAGGATCATCTGACCTTCTTCCGGAGTTATGCACTTCTGACCGATTCTAGTCGCGCTTTCTCTGTACAACTGCCCCTTTATGACTGTGAAGGCCTTGGATCGGCGGACGATCTGTCGAGCCTCTTCCTCGTCCTCTGGGAGCTCTTTCCTTAGGATATACGCGATGTATGGTATCGTCCAGTCGGGAGTGGTGGCCAAGACTTCCATGATCAGGTCGACCACAGCAGGAACTTCGACTTCAGTCGGATCTATGGCACTTTTCGGTTGTGGGGCTTCTTCTGTGAAAGGATCCTCCTGGACTGACGATGATCGGATGTGCTCCAAAAACACATTGGTGGGAATGGCTTCTCTCTTGGAGCCTATCTTTTCCAGATCATCGGCTGCTTGATTTTTGAGTCGGGGGATGTGATGAAGCTCTAACCCCTCTAATTTCTTTTCTAGCTTTCTCACTGCGTTGCAATAACCGGTCATAGCCGGACTTCTGACGTCCCACTCCTTCATCACCTGATTAACCACCAAATCTGAGTCGCCGTAGACCATGAGGCGACGAACGCCGAGTGAAATGGCCACGTGCAACCCATACAAAAGTGCTTCATACTCTGCTTCATTGTTGGAGGAATCAAAGTGAATCTAGAGGACGTATCTGAGCTTTTCTCCTCGGGGGGAGACTAGAACTACCCCAGCACCGGAACCATTCAGCATCTTAGATCCATCGAAGAACATGGTCCAGTGCTCCGAGTGAACTTGAGTCGGAAGCTGTTGTTCAATCCACTCGGCGACGAAATCTGTCATTGCTTGGGACTTAATAGCCTTCTTCGTTTCAAACCTGATATCTAAGGGAAGGAGTTCAATCGCCCACTTGGCCACTCGACCAGTTGCATCTCTGTTATGCAGTATCTCTGACAGTGGGGCGTCGCTAACGACTGTAATGGAGTGGTCAGAGAAGTAATGTGCAACCTTCTTCATGGTCATGTAAATCCCATATACAAGCTTCTGGTAGTGAGGGTATCTTTGTTTTGAAGGGGTCAAAACTTCAGACAGATAATAGACTGGGCGCTGAACTCTGAAGGCCTTTCCTTCTTCGTCCCGCTCGACTGTGAGTACTGTACTGACAACTTGTCCCGTGGCCGCAATGTACAGCAGCAGAGGCTCTTTGCTGATTGGGGCAGCAAGCACCGGCTGGGTGGAGAGCAGAGCTTTGAGTTCTGCAAACGCTGCGTCAGCTTCTGGAGTCCACTCGAACTTGTCAGACTTCTGCATCAGTCGGTAGAGAGGCAACGCCTTTTCACCGAGGCGAGAAATGAATCGACTCAAAGCGGCCAAGTAGCCTGTAAGCTTTTGGACATCGTGCACGCGTACAGGACGCTTCATCCGGAGTATGGTGCCAATTTTCTCAGGATTGGCGTCGATCCCTCGTTCGGAAATGAGAAAACTGAGTAACTTTCCGCCTGGAACTCCGAATGTGCATTTTGATGGATTGAGCTTGATATCATACCTCCTGAGGTTGGCAAAAGTTTCGGCAAGGTCAGCTCGCAGGTCGGAACCTTTGCGTGACTTGACCACAATATCATCCATGTATGCCTCCACATTCCGACTGATTTGAGTGAGTAAACACTTCTAAATCATTCTCATGAACGTGGCTCCGGCGTTCTTGAGGCCGAACGGCATAGTGACATAACAGAAGCATCCGAATGGGGTGATGAAAGCTGTTGTGATTTCGTCGGGTCCATACAGATGGATCTGATGGTACCCGGAATAAGCATCTAGAAAAGACAATTTCTCGCACCCCGCAGTCGAGTCGACTATTTGGTCGATGCGAGGGAGAGGAAAATGATCTTTCGGGCAGGCCCGATTGATATGTTTGAAATCAATGCACATGCGAAGTGACTTGTCCTTCTTGGGGACCATGACGACATTGGCGAGCCACTCGGAGTGGTAAATTTCTCGGATGAACCCTGCTGCTAAGAGCCGAGCCGCCTCCTCGCCAATGGCTTGCTTCTTCTGGACGGCGGACCGTCGAAGATGTTCCTTCACAGGCTTGAATTTTGGGTCGACCCGTAGACGGTGCTCAGCCAGCTCCCTGGGAACTCCAGGCATGTCGGAGGGTTTCCATGCGAAGATGTCCCAGTTCTCACGGAGGAGCTGGATGAGCGCTTCTTCCTATTTGGAGTCAAGCGTCGTTGAGATGTGAGTCGGGGCAGCGTCGGGGTCGGTCGGGTGAATGTCGACTGTTTTTGTTTCACCGGACGACTGAAAAGCTGATTCTGAAGCAGGCTTCTTGGATCGTAGCAACTCGCTTGGGTCGGCAGTCTTTTGGTACTCTTGCAGCTCGACCACTACCATCTGAGCATCTGCAATCTTTGAGCCCTTCTGAAAGCACTCTTCCGCCTTCTTCCGATTGCCTGTGACAGTGATCACAGCTTTGGGGCCAGGCATCTTCAGTTTGAGGTACACGTAACATGGCCGGGCCATGAAGCGTGCATAAGCTGGCCTGCCCAAAATGGCGTGATAAGCACTTTGGAAGTCCACGACCTCGAATGTCAACTTTTCCTTGCGGTAATTCTTTGAATCACCGAAAACCACATCAAGAGCGGTCTGGCCGAGTGATTGGGCTTTCTTCCCAGGAATGACTCCATGGAAACTCATGTTACTGGTGCTGAGTTTGGACATCGGAATGCCCATTCCTTTCAATGTTTCAGCATACAATATGTTCAGGCCACTGCCTCCATCCATCAGGACTTTAGTCAGTCGGGTGCCTTCAACAATTGGGTCGACCACCAAAGCTTGCCTCCCAGGGGTGGCAATGTGCGTCGGGTGATCAGACTGGTCGAATGTGATGGCAGTCTGGGACCACTTCAGGTAACTGGGTGTTGCCGGGGCAACCATGTTCACCTCTCGGTTAATGACTTTCAATCGACTTTTGCTTTCGACATCAGTAAAAATCATCAGGGTGGAATTGACTTGGGGGTATCCATCGTCACTGTCTTCCTTGTCCTCGACTCTGTCCGACTCTTTTTCCTTATCCTTGGACTGTTTTCCTTGGAACTGCTGGATCAGGAGCCGGCACTGTCGAGTGGTATGCTTTGGGTAAATAAAATTACCCTCTTCATCCTTCTTGGTGTGGATGTGACATGGCATATCCAAAACATCATTTCCGTCTTGATCCTTGACTTTTTTGGGCTTCCAGGTGCCCTTGGGTTTTCCCTTGAAGTTTCCCTGGGTTACGGCCAGGGCCTCTCCAAGGGCGGCTGGCTCGGCCTTCCGCTTTTGCTTCCGACCGGAATTGCCTCCAGTTTCCTGGGCGATTGTTTTCTGCTTGCCACTCCGGAGTCGATCTTCGTCTTCTCCGTTAGCATACTTGGTGGCAATCTCCATCATCTGATTCAGAGACATCTCTCCAGTTCGACCGAACTTCAGATTCAACTCTCTGTATTTAACACCTTCCTTGAAGGCACAAACCGCTTGATGGTCCGGCACGTTCTCAACCGAGTGATGTAGCGTGATCCACCTCTGGATGTATTCCCTCAGAGTTTCATTCGGCTTCTGCACGCAAGACCGCAGCTCAGTTAGGCCTGCAGGTCGCTTGCATGTTCCTTCAAAGGTTGTGATAAACACTCGGGAGAGGTCCTCCCAAGTGTAAATGCTGCTGGGTGCCAACTGATTTAGCCATGCTCTTGCCGAGCCCTCTAACATGAGAGGCAAATGCTTCATGGCCACCTCGTCATTGCCACCGCCAATCTGTACAGCCACTCGGTAATCTTCGAGCCAGGTGTCAGGCTTAGATTCACCGGTGAACTTGCCGATCCCAGTCGCCAACCTAAAATTGGGAGGTATCACTGCGGCTCTGATGGCTCGACTAAAACACTCTGGCCCTGAAGCATGTACTCTGTTGCTGGCAGGCGCGTCTCTGTTGTGGCCTTCTCGATGAGCTCTGTTCCTGTCAACCAAACCTTGAACGAGGATGGATCTCGCATCAAAGCCTGGGTCTCTGGGGTCGACTGGAATCCTCTGCCCAACACCATGAGGGCGTCTGTCATCTTGCCGTCGAGGCGCATATGACCCACTCCTCGGGGGAGGGGTTGGCACTCGACGTCGATCATCACGGTCGAATCGGTGATCATACTGTTCATTCCTCCTGTACTGATCATGCTGGCCACCACGTCCCTCACGCCTCGGGGGCGATCTCGGGCTGTGAGCTGACTCGATTGTATCTGTTGCGACAGACCGACTGTGGATCCTATTCCGCGACTGAGAGACAGCGGAATTCTAGTCTCCCGCCGCCCGGAGCAATGCTCTGATCTGCAACAAGCCCCTGCCAGCCTCCGACTAGGAGGGCTGAATCAATTCTGCTATACGGGCCGCGGCGGCCAGATTCTGAACTGGGGTTCGATATACCTGCGTTGGCGGGAAGAGCTAGCGTCGACTAGACTCGGGAGCCCGCTGACGCGCTTGCTCATCGAGTGCTCGCTGGAGATTCTCCAGTCGAGTGCGCTCGGCCAAGTTGGCCAAACGCGCGTCCTCCAAGGCCCGGGCCTCGGGGGTCTCTCCGATGATAGGAGTGCGGAGCGCGTCCATGTTCCGGCGGCGAAGCTCCTCTCGCTGCAATGACGTGAGAGGTTCGGGGAGATACTCGTCGTGGGGATGCGACGGATCGCCCCCACCCGCGCCTCCATCAGTGCGAGGGAAACCAGGGGGACTGTGTGTTCCATCGACCGCCAGAACCTCAGCCGCTGGATCGCTGCTGTCGCACTCGGATGCGGTCTCCACGGAGCCAGTCGAACAGGCCGTAGAGGGATTCGACGGGCTCAATGGCCGTGACTTGCGGGGCTGCCGATTGGCGGGCCACGGCGTGCCTCACCCACCGCTGAAGTCTTGACCGACCGGAGCGCTTGCGCTGGTGGGAGACAGGGCGGGGAGACGATACGGGGGCCGACCCATATTGGGTCGACGGTTGCCGCAGGAGGACGCCACGAACGCATGCGCGGAAATGTGTCGCACCGCGGGCGGGGAGCGCGTCGATGTCGAGCGGTGCCTCCTGAAGCCAGGCGGAGTCGTCGACGATGAAGGTGAGCGCGCCGAGACGGATCTCGCGGTCCTCCACCAAAACTCCGCAAGAAAACATGATCAAAGGGATCGGAAAAGATCGCAACTTCTCCAACTAAGCGCTAAGATTCCTGCCCCACGGTGGGCGCCAACTGTCGTGGTTCTAACTCTGACAGTGATGTAGGGGGGTGAGTATGGAGAGGCGAGATCCTAGCTATTGGGAAGTTGTTACACGCGAGGTTTACGAGTTCAGGCCCTTCTCGGTAATAGCCCTACGCCTCGGAGCCCGGAGGCGGTCGACTGGATTATGCGTGTATAGATTACAGGGGTGCGAACCCTTCTTACTGAGGAGGGGGTGGCTTATATAGAGTTCGCCGGCCCCCTCCTGCCCTCAGTAATGCAGGGTTTAAAGTACATTTAAGATGGGGCGTTACTGGTAACGCCTCTAATAAAGTGCTGTAATGACCATGAAGACTACTTAACAGCTGACCGTTTGCCTACGGAGTGACTGTAGGTCTCCTGGCAGTCGAGTGAGTAGCTTCATGGTCGAGTGAGTAGCTTCATGGTCGAGTGTCTTGAACTCGTCGAGTGGAGTACCTTAAAGTCGGTTGATGGGTGATTTCTTCTAGGGATGTCCTTGGGTAGGACTCTTTGGGACGGGTCCGTGCTCCTACCCCAGGTACATACCTTCATCAACCGGCTCACCGGATGCTGCGCCGGCTTCAGTGTGTCGGTGCCCAGGCAATTGCCGCCCTGTGGCCGGATATGCAGGCTCCGCGCACCCCTAGCCTGACGGCCGACTGGCTAGAGGTCGCGGCTGATTGTCTTGAGGCCTGGAAGGGCTCTTCGGCCCGAGCTGGAGCGCGCCGGGCCTTGGAGTTTGTCAAGGCATGGTAGCCGGGGCTGGACCTAGACCAGCTGGCCACGCTTCTGTCGGAGGCCCAGCCGGAGCTGGCAGCCGCGGAAGACGCCCTCGTCAAGCGTGCTGCGGCGATCGCTGAGTACACCGACACCAGCATCTTCGTCCCCGAGCGATCTGAAGACGGCGAGGAGGTACCGCCGGAGTGGTTTGGGATGAACCCAGACTACGGCGAGGACTCGGCGGAGGTGATTGGATCTAGCATCGAGGAAGAGGGCGAGGCGGAGGACGGAGGCGAGGCGGAGGCACCAGAAGACGGAGCAGACGGCCAGCCTCAGCTCGACCGTGCCTCCAGCAACGAGCCGCGTGCGACCGACCCGACTGCCGCCGGAGGTGATCAAGCCGAGACTAGCCAGCCGGCCGCCCCGACGCCTGGCGCTGGCGCCTCCTCCGACCCTCCGAATCCGTCTGCTGCTTCCTGAGTTTCCGTTGTATCTTTGTTTTGTCTGCTTTAGTAGTCTTTGAAGAACTTGTTAATTCGCACAATTCCACCCGCGGGGTGTATTTTGAACCTTTGCTCGAAAATTCGGCCAAGGGCCTATGTTATGTAAATATATTTATCTCAGTTCTATCTTTTCTTGCTCAATGCTCTTTTGGCTTTTTTCCTTTGCCGCTTTCTCTTAGTTGCCTGCCTTGCCAATCGGACAGCCGCTCTGCAGACTATCGCTGGATCAAGTGCTAGGCTACTTTGGAAAAGCAAGTACTTAGCCGTTTTCAAGATTTTTTGAGCAAGTTAGATATAAGACGGCAATCTGACTATCCGAGAGTCGGTTTGCGAGAAAGGCTGGAAGCCGTCTTGAGCTATGTTTTATGCTTTGAGTCCTTAGGCATTTTTCATGCGAATGCCCATTCTACCTTACTGCTGCCCACCGTACAGTCGCTCTGCGAGCTGCGGCCTCTGACAGGAGATGGTTTGGGCGTTTACACACTACTTGTCCGACTGCAGGAAGCATTTCATAGTGCAAGGCGGCAAGTCCCCAGGCCGACTTGTCGAGCCCGGTGCCAAACGGCATAAAAAGGAGTAACATACTCGCAATCATAATTTTTATCATACATACAAAAGAGGGCAGTCCCCGAGCTCGCCTCGGGGGCCCGAAGTCTTGGTACTTTAATACGAAAGGTAGTGTGGTACATACTGCATCAACTGTAAAATCTTTGAAGGAGATTTGCATTCCATGGCCGCTTTGTGTCCTTGCCGGAGTCGTCCCTCTTGCGTGCTCGGGGCTTCTGACCGTCGATTAGGTTGTAGGAATCATTGCCCAGTACTTTGCTGATGATGAAAGGGCCTTCCCAAGGCGCCGACAGCTTGTGCTGGCCGGCTGTTCGCTGATCAGCCGGAGCACAAGGTCGCCTTCTTGGAAAGTTCTTGGCCTGACCATCCTGTTGTGGTATCGGCGCAGGCTCTGCAGGTAGATGCTGGACCGGCTGAGTGCCAACAGCCGGCCCTCTTCCAGCAGATCGACGCCGTCTTGTCGTGCTTCTTCTGCTTCCTCCTCGGTGTACATGGTGACTCGTGGGGAGTCGAACTCTATGTCCGTTGGGATGACGGCTTCGACACTGTAGACGAGGAAGAAGGGCGTGAAGCCGGTTGACTTGTTTGGAGTCATGCGCAGACTCCAGAGGACGGCTGGCAGCTCGTCGAGCCAGCAGCCAGCCGAGCGATCCAGAGGCTCGATGAACCGAGGCTTGATGTCAGACGGGATGAGGCTGTTTGCTCGCTCCACTTGGCCGTTTGACTGTGGGTGGGCGACGGATGCTAGGTCCAGTCGGATGCCCTGTGTTGCGCAGAAACGGGCCAAGGCGCCTTTGGCGAAATTTGTGCCGTTGTCGGTGATGATGCTGTGTGGTATGCCATACCGAATTGTGATATCGGAGATGAAAGTTACGGCAGTCGGACCGTTCAGCCTCTTGATTGGCTTTGCTTCTATCCACTTGGTGAACTTGTCCACTGCGACAAGTAAGTGAGTTAAACCACCTCGTGTTGTTTTGAATGGTCCCACCATGTCTAGACCCCAAACTGCGAAAGGCCAGGCAATGGGGATGGTCTTGAGTGCAGAAGCTGGCTGGTGCGGCTTGGAGCTAAACTTCTGACACCCTTTGCATCTTTGGACCAGCTCCTTGGCCTCTTCCAAGGCAGTTGGCCAGAAGAAACCGTGTCGAAAGGCTTTGGCGATGAGTGCTCTTGAAGCCGCATGGTGGCCGCACTCGCCTTGATGGATGTTTTTGAGGATCGCTTGGCCTTGCTCTGGCTCTACGCAGCGCTGGTAGACACTAGTGACGCTGCGTCTGACCAGCTCTTTGTTGACTATGGTGTAGGCAGCCACCCGGCGTTGTATTTGCCGAGCTAAAGTTTCATCAGTCGGTAGCTCTTTGTTCACCAGGAATTTGAGGATGGGTTGGGCCCATGAGGGTGCTGCTATTTCTTCGACTGCCAGAACTGCGACTTGGACGAGGGCGGTTGGGCTGGGAGGCAGCGGGGTGGAGTCAACAGCCGCTTGCTAGGTTGATGAAGTCCCCAGGCCGACTGGCGCGGTCCTTGGGCCGAGTTCTGGAGTCTTCGAGTCCGCCACCGTAGTCCTCGGGCCGGGTTTGGCTGTGGCAGCTTTGGGGTCTTCCGCCAAAATCCTCGTTCCGACTGCCGGAGCTCTGAAGCTGGATCCGACATCTTCGGGAGGAGCCAGCACAAAAATGGAGTCTCATTCTAGTGAAGGCTTGACAAACGGCTTGAGGAGGCATTGAAGGGCGACACCAGATGGTATTGCTTGGCGGGTAGAGCCGATTCGTGCCAGTGCATCTGCTTGGTCGTTGTCATTTCTTGGCACATGGAGGAACTCGCACCCTTCGAAATACCCACTGAGTTGCTACACGAGGAAATGGTAGCTCGCCATGTTTGCATCTTTCGCGTCCCAGTCGCCAGATGATTGCTGGACCACTAAGTCCGAGTCGCCATAACACAAGATCCGGCGGATGCCAAGCTCTTTAGCAAGCCGGAGCCTGTGAATGAGCGCCTCGTACTCGGTGACGTTATTGGAGGCGGCAAAGTGGATTTGCAGCGCGTATTTGAGCTTGTCGCCTTTGGGAGAGGTGAGGACGACGCCGACTCCCAAGCCTGTGCGCATCTTGGGGCCGTCGAAATGCATCCGCCAATGGGTGGAATCAGGTGCTGGAGGTAGGTACTGGGTCTCGGCCCAGTCGACGAGGAAGTCGGCCAGTGCTTGTGACTTGATGGTGGTGCGGGGCTGGTAGTGGATGGTGTAAGGAGCCAGCTCTATGGCCCACTTGGCCACTCGACCAGAAGCATCTCGGCTACCGATGATCTCAGCAAGTGGGGCCGTGCAGACCACCGTGATTGGATGCTCTTGAAAGTAAGGCTTCAATTTCTTGGCAGCAAAGTGTACGCCATAGCACATCTTCTGGTAGTGGGGGTAGTTCTGCTTGGAGGTCGACAGTACCTCGCTCAGGTAATATACCGGTCTCTGGACAGGTAGCGCCTTGCCATCCTCCTTGCGTTCCACTACAATGACCGTGCTGACTACCTGGCTGGTGGCGGCGACGTACAGGAGCATAGGTTCCTTGGGAGTCGGAGCCGCCAGGATGGGTGGAGTAGTCAACATCTTCTTCAACTGGTGAAAAGCTTCATCCGCCTTATGGTTCCACTCGAAAAAAGTGGTCTTCTTCATGAGTTGGTACAAGGGGAGAGCTTTCTCGCCCAGCCGACTGATGAATCGGCTGATGGACGCCAAGCAGCCGGTGAACTTCTGCACGTCCAGCAGTCGGCTGGGTACCTCCATTCTCTCAATGGCCTTGATCTTTACTGGTTTGCATTCTATGCCGCGTTCAGAGACCAGGAAGCCAAGGAGCTGGCCGGCTGGTACTCCGAAGACACACTTCTCGGGGTTGAGCTTGATCTGGAACCGGCGCAGGTTCTCAAAAGTCTCCTTGAGGTCCTCCAGCAGTGTCCCACGCTTTTCCGTCTTCAGCACCACATCGTCTACGTAAACGTGGGCGTTCCTGCCGAGATGCTTGAGGAGGCACTTCTGCATGCAACGCTCAAAGGTGGCGCCGGCGTTCCTTAAGCCGAACGTCATGGTGAGGTAGCAGAAGGCTCCAAACGGCGTGATGAAAGCAGTTTTCAGTCTGTCAGCCGGGTTTAGCTTGATCTGGCGATATCCTGAATATGCATCCAAAAAACTCAACAGCTCGCATCCGGCTGTGGAGTCTATCACCTGATCGATTCTTGGTAAAGCAAATGGGTCCTTGAGGCAGGCCTTGTTGAGGCTCGTGTAGTCAATACACATTCGCCACTGCTTGTTCTTCTTTAGTACCAGGACCGGATTTGCCAGCTTTGCATCAGATCAGACATGTAACTTGTGCTCGGCGAAATCCGTCGGTACCTGGCATGTCTTTGGGGGACCATGCGAAGATGTCCCGATTCTCACGGAGGAAATCGACGAGCTCGCCTTCCTATTTGCCGTCGAGGTTTGCACCTACGACGGCGTACCTCTCTGGGTGCTCCGGATCCAAGGATATCTTCTTTGTCTCTTTGGCCAGCTTGAACGAACCCTCAGCCTCCGACTCTTTTGGGTTGGGCGACACCTCAGGCTGCTTGCCTGCCATCGCCACAACTCGCTCAAGGAGCCGCTTCTCAGCCGTGATTACCAAGGACTCGGCCAGCCGACTCCTCTCTGCTGCGCAAGCAGACGACTTCCGGTAGTCGCCAGCCACAGTCAGAATTCCCTTGGAACTGGGCATCTTCATCCTGAGGTAGGCGTAGTGGGGGACCGCCATGAACTTGGCCAAGGCAGGCCGGCCAAGCAGCGCATGGTATGGGCTCTCAAGATCCACCACCTCAAACCAAACGGGCTCTCTACAGAAGTGATTTTTGTCCCCAAAGAGGACGTCCATCAGGATCTTGCCGATTGGCGAGCAGGAAAGCCCAGGAACAATGCCGTGGAACATAGTTCGGCTGTTCTGAAGCTGTCTTTGCTTAATTCCTAACTTCTCCATGGTGTCCTTGTACAGGATATTGATGCTGCTGCCCTCGTCTATCAGAACTCGCGAGAAACGTGCGGCTCATCTGTCCGTAGCAAAGGTGGCGTTCAGGACCAAAGCATAGGAGCCTGGACTCGGCATCACTTCTGGGTGGTCAGCCCTGCTCCAGCTGATGGGCTTCTCAGACCGGTGCATGAACTCTAGCGTCTCCGACGCTACTGCGTTCACCTCTTGTCGCTGCAGCCGCCTGCTGTGTCGATCATCAGCCACACTGGTGACACCACATAGGCTCCATGCTCTTCAGGGTATTCGTCTTGTACCGAGCCGACTGGCCTGACAGCCGGCTGTTGGGTCGGCAGCGGAGGCGGCTGCCCAACAGGCGGGGGAGGCAGGAGGCCGTCTCCCTTGGCGATCCTGGTGAGCCAGTGGCACTTCCGGGTGGTGTGATTCGACGGCTTTGCGCCGCTGTGGAACTTGCAAGGTCCATCCATGGTCTGCTCATAGGAGAAGGCAGGCAACCAATTTGGCTTGCCGCCTTTCTGTCGCTTGGGCGGGGGCTGCTTATCTGGCTGCTGGGCTTCAACGGTCGCGACCTTCCGGCTGCTGGAAGCCGGCTGCGGGGCCTTGCGCTTGTTGTTGCCCTGCTGTTGTCGCCGGCCGGCATCTACCGCCAGAGTTCTTGGAGCTTGAGGGGCCACTTTGCCAGTTGTGCTGATTTGAATTTCCGCCTTCATGGAGGAGTCGGCTGTGGCGTACTTGTCCGCTATGATCAGCAGCTCGTCGAGGCTTTCTGGCTCGTCGCAGAGGAGCTTGTGCTTGAGGAGGGTGCCTTCTTTGCACCCGGCTGTGAAGTACTTGATGGCATGCACCTTGCTCACGCCCTCGCGGGAGTTCCGGAGCTCAGCCCAACGCGTGAGGTAATCACGAGTCGACTCGTCAGGGCCTTGCACGCACAAGGAGAGTTGATGAGGCTTGGGAGGATGCTTGTACGTGGTGGTGAAGTTGCGGACGAACGCTTCGGTGAAGTCGACCCAGTTGTTGATGCTGCGAGGCTTTAGGCTGCTCAGCCATGTCCGGGCCGTGCCCTGGAGCATGAGCGGAACGTACTTTACGGCGACACGCTTGTTGCCGTTTGCTATGCTGATAGCCGTGGAGTAGTCGACTAGCCAGTCTTCCGGCTTCATGGAGCCGGTATACTTGGGCGTGTCTCTTGGGAGCGTGAACCCTCTGGGAAAGGGTTTGTCCCGAATGCGGGGCCCGAAACAAGGCGGACCCAGCTCGTCTTCTTCTTCCAGCGCTAAGGATCGGTGGAGTCGGTCGATCCGGTGGCGGGCGTCATTCTCCCCAACTCCCTCTTGGCGGCCAAGGCTGTCACCGAGAGTCGGATGGTCAACAGGCGGCGGGGAGACTCGCCTCTCCTTGCGGGGAGGGGGAGGCGGACAGTTGTCCCGTCGTTCCACTGCTCTTGGGCGGCCGTCTCGGTCGCGCTCTATGGTAATGCGAGTCCGACTGTGGCTGACAGTCGGCTCCATGTCTCTTCTTCCTCGGGTGCCGTCAGTCGGCATCCGAGACGTCGCGCCTTGATCTTGGTGAAGGTCATCGACGGGCCGTTAAGGCGCTTCCGTGCGGCAGCCGGCCTTGTTCTGCGCGGCAGCCGCGTCGAGAAGCCGCTGGACTCGTTCCATCATGAGGCGGCGTTCTTCGCCCTCGAAATTTTCCAGCTCGTCCGCCGTTTCCTGGGCGGCTCGGATGTTCTCCGCTGGTGTAGCATACACAGGGTGGCTTTCCCCAAACAGGTTGGCGATGGCTACGCCGCGCTGCCGGACCGCGCCAAGGCGGCTGGGCCCCGCCGGGGCCGGCGAGCCGCCGACGGCGCGGTCCATCTCCCGCTGGTAGGCTTCTGACAAGCGCCTCATGCTGGCCAGCTTCTTCGCGCCTTCAACGATCTGAAGGCGGCGCTCCTCCAACGTCTCTGCGTCAGTGCCTCCCGAAAAGGGCGCAGTTAAGTCTTGCAGCGCCACGCCGAGCGAGTCGTGCGCTCCTCCACCGGGGAGCTCGTCATGACTGATGACTAGCACCTCAGTGACGGTGCTTCCGTTGCTCTCTGTGTGGGGGAGAGGTTCGTCGTAGACCACCACATTGGTGGGGAACGCGTCGAGCGACGCGGTGTCGGAGTCGACCAGCATCGGGTCGGTGGAGCCTACGGACTCCAAGTCTATGGCAGGCTCACCGGAAACGTGGAGTTGATCGAGGAGGACCGCAAGGAGGTTCTCGGGGCCGCCCGTGCCTGCGTTGGATCCAGGTTTGTTGGAGAGGCGGACCTCGCCGACAAGTTCGGCCAAGGAGCTGACCGCGCAGGCGATCTCGACGCCGCTTAGCGCGTCGGCGCAAACTCCGTCTAGCTTGCCTGGCTGGCTGCGCCCGCCAGGGAGGAAAAGGGTTCCCGTCCAGAGCAGATCTCCGGGCGGTGGTGCACCAGGCCCCATGGTGGGCGCCAAATGTCGGGGGTTTGGTGCGACATATGCCAACGAATGGCTTATCATGGTGGGGGCGAGTAGAACGTCGCCGGTGCCTGGAAACGGGATGAGGCGAAGACATGCACGTCGGCGAATCTTACCCAGCTTCGGGGCTCTCCGGGGAGATAACACCCCTACTGTTGCTCTGCGGGGTCTCCGCATGATCACTATGGCCAAAGTGTTTACACGGTTGCTCCTTAAGCTGTTTTCTGGTGGTAGGAGAGGGCAAGGCTAGCTCTCTCCCTTCTATATGATCTGGTCTAGAGCTAATGGGTTCCAACCCTTTGCATGGGTGCCCTGGGGGGTTTATATAGGCCTACCCCCCAGGGGTACAATGGTAATCCAGCTATGCGTGGGCCCAGCCATCAGTGTCTCTGGCCTCCGTCTTCTCTGTCGACCGCTGGAGCCCGCCGACTGGCGGGCCCCGCCGACTGGCCTGGTATGGAGCCAACAGCCCGCGTCTGCCGCGGGCGGGTCTTGCCGGCTGCTGCTTACTGTGGCCATGCTTCTGATGACGCGGGCTTGATCATAAGGTCGTGGCAACAGCCCCGCCGCCTGGCGGGCGATCACTGTTGCCTCTCCCCATCACATCTTGATTAATGGCGCATGGGCCCCGGGGGAGGGCTCGGCCGACTCCCCCAGGCCGACTCCCGACGGGTCCGACTGGTGGTTCTCCTGCCGTCTCCCGAGGTCTCACTGACTGGTGGGGCCTGCTGCCTCCAGGCCATATAGACAAGCCGTCGTGGGTGCAGGATTCGTCCCTGCGGTGCTGATGTCAGGGCCGGCATGGCAACAGTGCCACACCGCACGGAGATCTTCCGGGGTACGGCGTGCTGTGGCCATGCCTGCCCTTGGTGAGGGGCGGGGGTGGGCTTCACTGTAGCCACGCCCCTGCCTCGTCCCCTTTGATGAGGTCATGGGGTTTGTTGGAGTCGCTGGCCGACTCCCCAAAGCCGGCTTCTCTGGAAGTCGTCCTTGGGACTCGGCCGTGAGCGGGCAGTCGGCCGTCTTGCCGTCGACCCCTCAGGAGGCGGCTCTTCGTCCTGGGGTCTTGAGGGGTGCAGCCTGCCCCGATGTCTTGAAAGGTTATGGGACTCGGGTTGGCCTACCCTTGGTCCATTACTCCGGCAATTTCGGAGATGATGCTTGCATGTGGATCTAAGCTAGATAGTCTGTTCTTGCTATTGGAGTAGTAGTATGATCGTTCTTGGATTCATCATGATAGTAGTGTTATGCTATCCTTGGAGTATTTTGGTGTGATGATATTATGCTTTGGATTAGTTGTTGGATATTGGTATGACTTGGACTACAGGTTGATAGATGATATCGGAGTATCAATTATCACTGCTATATTTTGGGGATAAATTCTATCATTAGGTTGGTCAGGTGCCACCAAACCGGGCTTTTCTAGTGTAACCACATTTGCCTTTTATGGGAAGGCCCTAATGCGATCTATTGACATGCCTCTCGCCGGTGCCTCTAATGAGGGAAGGTTATGGGCGCGTGGTACCCTGGCCCAATGAGCAGACATAACCTTGTGTGTCCGTGGTTGGTATTGAGAGATCTAGTCCCCGTTTGGGAGCATTTTTGGTTTTACCATGACGGTGGATATTGGATGTCTTTGGTAGACATTGGGGCCACCCATGACTTAGCCCAGAGGGGAGTTGGTCGGAGTGGCCGGGAGAGTGTCATGGCAATGGGTTGGTTTTGTCAGAACATCGTTTGTCCACCCGAATGGGAGTGTGAGGCCATGGGTTCCGTGGTGTAGGTAAAGTGTGCTAACCTCTGCTCTGTGTGTGTGTGTGTGTGTGCATGTGTGTTTAATCTATCGATAGTCGCGTCCTCGGTCATGGGCACAAGTTTGGACTAGGTCACACCGCTCGATCAACACTCACATCACGGAATGACTCATAGGTGATTTATATGTTAATATATTGTGAAGTAACAGTTGGTAGGATCTTGATGATGATATTGGTATGATCTCGAGGATGATCATGCAGTTTGTGATGTGTTCATGTGGATGTTATGCTCACAAGGTGATCATGTGGATGTTTGATCACGAGGTGATCATGTGGATCTTTTGATCACAAGGTGATCAGGTGGATCATGAGATGATCAGATGCTATATTACTTGGCCGGATAGCCATGAGTGAGATGGTTATTGAGATCTGGGATGTTGGTTCATTAGTATTGTAGTAGTTTCATATCATGCTTAGTAGTTTCTTTCGTATCATAGTAGTTGTTAATTAGTTTACATGTTTAATGCTATGTTCATGTCTTTCCTTGATGCTTTTGGTTGTTGTGAGCTTGCAAGTACATTCAATGTACTGACCTGGCGTGTCATGCCAGATTGCAGGTGATGCCATGTTTGATTGATTGCTTGTCGAGGTTTCCGTTCGTGCGAGATAGATCGTGTCCCAGCCAGAGTCCCTGTGGAGTGGAGTTCACCACCTTCTTCATTGTTCTGCTGCTAGAAGTATTCCGCTGCTAGCATAGAGCAAGTGTAGTACCGCAGGCGTGGTGTCGTCGTGGTGATGTGATTCATTGTAACATCAGACCCGTGTATTTATTATCCTTTGTAATGAGAGCCGATTTGTTCTATGTCAAGCAGTGCCATATTCCAAAGACTTCTCCTCGATCTCTGAGCTGGAATATGGGACGTTCCAGTCTCTTTGAGCCGGGGTGCCACAAGTTTCGAGCGAGATCGCAATGGATGAAGGAATTGAGAGTGACAAGAGACCAATCTTAGGGATGCCCGAGGCACCCCAAGGTAATATTCAATTAGACCTAAGCGTCTACGCTTGGGGATGCCCCGGATGGCATCCCCTCTTTCTTCTATCAACCATTGGTAAATTACTTGGAGCTATATTTTTATTCATCACATGATATGAGTTTTGCTTGGAGCGTCATGCATTATATGAGTCTTTTGCTTTGTTTGATATTTTGTTTGCGACAATCATCTTTGCTGGACACACATTATTCCTGATTTTTTAGAATACTCTTTGTGCTTCACTTATATCTTTTGAGCTAGGTAGTTGCTCTAGTACTTCACTTATATCTTTTAGAGCACAGTGATGGTTATATTTTAAAGAAATAGTTGCACTCTCATGCTTCACTTATATCAGTTTGAGAGTTAATAATAGTAATGGCAATATGTACAAGTTATGAAATAGGTCCTAATATGATAGGTATTCAAGAGGGATGTAATAACACTCTCATGTGGGTCACTGAGTGTCGGTGCAACAAACCCTGGGTCTATTGCCCAGACTGTGCAGATGCACGGGAACAAGATTGGAGCACCAGGCCAGATCAGAGTGCAAGAATCCCAGTGATTCGAAGGACCAACATGCAGTTCAGGTGGACCAAGGTCGAACCAGAGAAGTAGGATATCGTCAAGAGAAAGCCTCCCTTGCCGGGCAGGCGAGCCCGGGAAGGGGCGGGGCCACCTCCAGAAACAGACAACCAAAGCACCCTGACAGGGCCTACCGGGGCTCACGGAAGCAAAACCACCTCGCCAACCACTCTACCACGACTCACGTCGTCAATCAGTGCAGTGTCAAGCCGCAAAGTGATTAATGGCAGCCATTTGCCACATGAAAACCACTTTTTACAGGAGAAACCTTCAGACGACACCCCGTCCTGTGACGTGTCAAGCGAGCAGGAGCGAAGCTGGCAAGATAGCCCGGCAAGCCTTGCCGGGCAACCAACGATGTGCCATTGAGTGGCGCACTTAATGTGCCCTGTCAGCCCGCAGAGTTAGGTATGGTAGCACTGTTTGCTATCTTATCAGTGCATAATGACTACTTTGCCACTGTGGTAACCCCTTGATCTATAAAAGGAGGCCCATGCCAACCATAGAAAGGGTTAGAAGATTGGATAACTCACACCCTCGTACGCGTATAGCCACTGCTGCCTCGAGGCAACCCTGCTGGGCAAGTGTACTACGCTCTACCACCACCTTTCCACCATCAATCCACCAAAGCAAGAGTATAGTTTTACGCCTCATGGTGGCCCGACCCTAGGTAAAATTGCCTGTGTGATCTCTTCCATGCCGCCCCATGCTCGTCTGCTCTTTGCACAACGTGTCGCCCCCCTACCGAACCAGCAAGGGGCCTCCTGGTCCCATAGGTGGCCGTGGTTTCCCGTGACATCTTTGGCGCGCCAGGTAGGGGGCTCGCTTGTGCAAACCTGAAGGTGTGTGCAGCACGTCGACTTCATCACCATCTTCATCTTCGACGACGCCATCGACCATGGTGCCCAAAAAGAAACCCGGTCCTTCGGCTCACCCATCCACCTCAAAGGCTCTGAAGGAAATATGCCCTAGAGGCAGTAATAAAGTTGTTATTTATATTTCCTTATATCATGATAAATGTTTATTATTCATTCTAGAAGTGTATTAACCGGAAACTTAGTACATGTGTGAATACATAGACAAACAGTGTGTCCCTAGTATGCCTCTACTTGACTAGCTCGTTAATCAATGATGGTTAAGTTTCCTAACCATAGACATGTGTTGTCATTTGATGAACATGATCACATCATTAGAGAATGATGTGATGGACAAAACCTATCCGTTAGCTTAGCATAATGATCGTTTAGTTTTATTGCTATTGCTTTCTTCATGACTTATACATGTTCCTCTGACTATGAGATTATGCAACTCCAGAATACCAGAGGAACACCTTGTCTGCTATCAAATGTCATAACGTAACTGGGTGATTATAAAGATGCTCTACAAGTGTCTCCGATGGTGTTTGTTGAGTTGTCATAGATCCAGATTAGGATTTGTCACTCCGTGTATCGGAGAGGTATTTCCGGGCCCTCTCGGTAATGTACATCACTATGAGCCTGATGTCGCTCGAAGCTACGTCCGTATTTCCCCAAAGAGGAAGGGATGATGTAGCACAACGGCGGTAGGTATTTCCCTCAGATATGAAACCAAGGTTATCGAACTAGTAGGAGAACCAAGCAACACAACGTAAACAACCCCCGCACACACATAACAAATCCTCACAACTCGACGTGTTAAAGGGGTTGTCAATCCCTTTCGGGGTACGGCGCCTCAAGTGGCAAACAGACGTGAGATAAATTTGTAGTAAATTTATAGATCGAACGCTAAATAAAATAAATAAATAAAAATTACAGCAAGGAATTTTTATATTTTTGGTTAATAAATCTGAAAATAAATGCAAGAGAAAAGTAGATCGCAAAGGCAAATATATGAGAAAGAAGACCCAAGGGTCGTAGGTTTCACTAGTGGCTTCTCTCGAGAAAAATAGCAAACGTGGGTAAACAAATTACTGTTGGGCAATTGATAGAACTTCAAATAATTATGACGATATCCAGGCAATGATCATTATATAGGCATCCCGTCCAAGATTAGTAGACCGACTCCTGCCTGCATCTACTACTATTACTCCACACATCGACCGCTATCCAGCATGCATCTAGTGTATTAAGTTCATGGAGAAATAGAGTAATGCAATAAGAACGATAACATGATGTAGACAATATCTATCTATGTATAGATAGACCCCATCATTTTATCCTTAGTAGCAATGATACATACATGTCGTTTCCCTTTCTGTCACTGGGATCAAGCACCGTAAGATCAAACCCACTACAAAGCACCTCTTCCCATTGCAAGATAAATAGATCAAGTTGGCCAAACAAAACCCAAATATCGGAGAAGAAATACGAGGCTATAAGCAATCATGCATATAAGAGATCAAAGAAACTCAAATAACTTTCATGGATATAAAAAGATAGATCTGATCATAAACTCAAAGTTCATCGGATCCCAACAAACACACTGTAAAAGCGTTACATCATATGGATCTCCAAGCGACCATTGCATTGAGAATCAAGAGAGAGAGAGAGACAGAGACGAAACCATCTAGATAATAACTACGGACCCGAAGGTCTACAAAGAACTACTCATGCATCAACGAAGAGGCACCAATGGAGGTGGTGAACCCCATCTAAGATGGTGTCTAGATTGGATCTGGTGGTTCTGGACTCTGCGGCGGCTGGATGAATATTTCGTCGACTTCCCTAGGGTTTTGGAATTTTTTGGTGTATTTATAGAGCAAAGAGGCTGTTCGGGGTTCACCCGAGGTGGGCACAACCCACTAGGGCGCAGCCAGGGCCCACTGTGTTCCTTTTGGCCCATAAAAATTCTTCGTAAAGTTTTGTGGCATTTGGACTCTGTCTAATATTGATTTTCTGCGATGTAAAAAACACAAAAAATAGGAACTGGCACTTGGCACTATGTCAATAGGTTAGTACCAAAAAATCATAGAAAATGACTATAAAACATCCAAGATTGATAATATAACAGCATGGAACAATAAAAAATTATAGATACGTTGGACACGTATCAGCATCCCCAAGCTTAACTCCTACTCGTCCTCAAGTAGGTAAGTGATAAAGACAGAATTTTAATGTGGAATGCTGCCTATCATGTCATATCATATTCTTTTCTTTATAGCATGGACATTTGGACTTTTAGTTGTTCAAAGCAATAGTCTAGTTTTGACATGATAATTTAGATACTCAAGCATATCAACAAGCAACCATGTCTTTCAAAATATCAACGCTAAAATAAGTTATCCCTATCCCATCATGCTCAAACATTGATCCATTCATGAAACATACTCGAATATTAACTACACCCAATACTTAAGTACGATCATATTGCCTCCTAGTTGGTGCTTTTATAAGAGAAGATGCATATTCAAAATAAAAATTGCATAAAGTAAAAGAAAGGCCCTTCGCTGAGGGAAGTAGGGATTTGTGGAGGTGCCAGAGCTCAAAGCGAAAAACTTAGAGATAAAAACATTTTGGGAGGTGTATCCATCCCACCAACGAAAATGACTTAGAGTTCCCGATACTTTCCATGCAAAGATATATCATAGGCGGTTCCCGAACAGAAAATAAACTTTATTCCTCTTTCCGCCATACTTTCACTTTCCATGGCTACTCGTATCCACAGTTGCCCTCCAACCAACCCTTTCCAAGGAATTTATTATTTGACAACATAAAGTAAATTCATTTTTTTCCATTTCGGGACTGGGCATCCCTAATACCTTTGCCTTACTCTCGTGCAATGACAAGTGAATAAACACCCATCTTGAGAGTAACACATCTAGCATGGAAAATATTAGCCACCCCTCACCGCTCTGCGAGCGAAACAAACACACAAAAGAGAAGTTTATTTTGATAATTAGAGATGGTACATGCAAATTTGCTTAGAATGACAAAAGAATACCACATATAGGTAGATATAGTGGACTCATGTGGCAAAACTGGGTTAAAGGTTTTGGATGCACAAGTAGTGATCATACTTAGTGCAAAATGAAGGCTAGCAAAAGATTGGGATGCGACCAACTAAGAAACAGATAATCTCATAAGTAAGCATTAAGCATAAATAACACCGAATAATGCACCATAAGTAGGATATAATTTCATTGCATGACTATTGACTTTCGTACTTGCATAGGGAATCACAAACCTTAACACCAATATTCTTACTAAAGCATAATTACTCTCCAACATAACTCACATATCACGTCATCATATCTCAAAAGTATTACTAAGAATCAAGTTTATTTTGTCCAATGATCTTCATGAAAGTTTTTATTATATCATTCTTGGATATCTATCACGTTGGGACTAATTTTCATGTGTTG
The DNA here is from genome assembly GCF_002162155.2 of Triticum dicoccoides. Lineage (NCBI taxonomy): Eukaryota > Viridiplantae > Streptophyta > Magnoliopsida > Poales > Poaceae > Triticum > Triticum dicoccoides. The sequence goes on from NC_041388.1 coordinate 91,082,339, forward strand.
CTTTTGACAAACTCCAACAAATGTAAGTGAAGATCATGAGCATAATAAATTTTTCTTTCTCTCAAATTAATTTAAGTGAAGCAAGAGAGAATTTCTTGAAAATTTTACTAACTCTCAAATAAATCTAGGGAAGAAAGAGAGGATTTCGTCAAAAATACTAAACACACCGTGCTCAAAAAGATATAAGTGAAGCACTAGAGCAAGTCCATAGCTCATAAAAATTTAAGTGAAGCATAGAGAGCAATTCTAACAAGTCATGACATAATTTTGGCTCTCTCAAATAGGTGTGTCCACCAAGGATTGATGACTTAAAACACAAAATAAAACAATCAAAGAATCATATCATACAAGACGCTCCATGCAAAACACATATCATGTGACGAATAAAAATATAGTTTTGAGTAAAATACCGATGGTCGTTGGAAGAAAGCGGGGATGGCACTCGGGGGCATCCCCAAGCTTAGTTGGTTGCTCATTTTTGGATAATAGCTTGGGATGCCCGGGCATCCCCAAGCTTAGGCTCTTCCATCCTTCATTAATCCATCGTAAGATAACTGAAAACTTGAAAACTTAAATCACATAAAACTCAACAAAACTTTCGTGAGATCCGTTAGTATAAGAGTAATAAATAACTACTATAAGTATTGTATCAAACCAATTCATATTTTGTTTTTGTATTATATCTACTGTATTCCAACTTTCTATGGCAAAAACTCATCAAAGAGAACCATAGAGCCATCAAAATAAGCATACAACACAAAGAAAACAGAATCTGTCAAAACAAAACAGTTTGTAGCAATTTGACTATTTCAAATACTTCTGTAACACCAAACATTCTGAAAAATTAGGACAACCTGAGAAATTTGTATATTGATCTACTACAAGTGGAATGCGTATTTTATCGCACTCTGGTAAACAATGAAAATTAATTTCGTGAGCATAAAAGCTTCTGTTTTTTAGCAAGATCAAACAACTATCACCCAAGAATATCCTAAAGGATTTACTTGGCACAAACACTAATTAAAACACAAAAAACACAATCATAACAGTAGAATAATTGTGCTAACACTCAAGAACAGGAAGCAAAAAGCAAAAAATAAAATTTATTCATTGGGTTGCCTCCCAACAAGCGCTATAGTTTTACGCCCTTAGCTAGGCATAAAGCAAGGATCTAAGTTTTGTCATCCTTGTACTTTGGAGAGAAAGGGGAAAATTTTCTATAAATGGCATTTAATTTTCTATTTTGTGAAAGCACATGGCCATTGATAGCAGAAGAAAGATTAAGCATGTCGTGAAAATTCTTATCTAAACTAGCCTTCATCTCTATAATTTTTTCATTTTGATAAAAGCACATAAGAGTGGTAGATTCAACATTTTCTCCTTCGGGGTGCCCAAATATAGCTTTCATATTCTCATAAGTATCAACGGCATCCCCTTCAAGAAAACCATTTTCAAATATACAATCTAAAACTTGCTTGAAGGAAGAAGGTAAACCAACATAAAAACTTTTGAAGTATATATCTATCTGGTATTGGGGCACACAACTAGCTCGAATTCTCAACAACCAATCCTAAGCATCTTTCAAAGATTCATCAAGTAAATAACGAAAAATTCTGGAATCATCTTCATGACATTGGTTAAGATTTTCCTTAACCACCCCGGTAGATCCTTCCAGAGCATCGTTGTTTATGATCTTAGAGAGGACAGAGGGGCTATCCCAAGTATTAAGACGCGGGAGAAAACCCTTAGCTCTTCTAAGATCAAACATGGCGAGAAAATGGCGAACGAAAAAGAGAGGCAAATAAAACGGCAATTTTTTGTGAAGTGGCAGAGAGGAAATTGAGAGGCAAATGGCAAATAATCTAAATTGCGAGGAGATGAGATTTGTGATTAGGAACCTGGTATATGTTGAAGATCCTCCCCGCCAACGGCGCCAGAAATTCCTTTTGATGTCGTCTGAAGCTACGTCGATATTTCCCCAAAGAGGAAGGGATAATGCAGCACAGCGGCGGTAGGTATTTCCCTCGGATATGAAACCAAGGTTATTGAGCCGGTAGGAGAACCAAGCAACACACCTTAAACAGCCCCTGCACACAGATAACAAATCCACGCAACCCGACGTGTTAAAGGGGTTGTCAATCCCTTTCGGGGTATGGCGCCTCAAGTGGCAAACAGACATGACATAAATTTGTAGTAAATTGATAGACCGAACGCTAAATAAAATAAATAAAGAAAAATTACAGCAGGGTATTTTTGTATTTTTGGTTTAATAGATCTGAAAATAAATGCAAGAGAAAAGTAGATCGTGAAGGCAAATATATGAGAAAGAAGACCGAGGGGCCTTAGGTTTCACTAGTGGCTTCTCTCAAGAAAAATAGCAAACGATGTGTAAAAAATTTACTGTTGGGCAATTGATAGAACTTGAAATAATTATGACGATATCCAGGCAATGATCATTATATAGGCATCATGTCCAACATTAGTAGACCGACTATTGCCTACATCTACTACTATTACTCCACACATTGACCGCTGTCCAGCATGCATCTAGTGTATTAAGTTCATGGAGAAATAGAGTAATGCAATAAGAATTATTACAGGATGTAGACAAGATATATATATATATGTATAGATAGACCCCCATCGTTTTATCCTTAGTAGCAATGATACATACATGTCGTTTCCCATTCTGTCACTGGGATCAAGCTCCGTAATATCGAACCCACCACAAAGCACCTCTTCCCATTGCAAGATAAGTAGATCAAGTTGGCCAAACAAAACCCAAACATTAGAGAAGAAATATGAGGCTATAAGAAATAATGCATATAAGAGATAAAAGAAACTCAAATAACTTTCATGGATATAAAAAGATAGATCTGATCATAAACTCAAAGTTCATCAGATCCCAACAAACACACCGCAAATGAGTTACATCATATGGATCTCCAAGAGACCATTGTATTGAGAATCAAGAGAGAGAGAGAGAGAGAGATGAAGCCATCTAGCTACTAACTACGGACCCGAAGGTCTACAAAGAACTACTCACGTATCATCGGAGAGGCACCAATGGAGATGGTGAACCCCATCCGAGATGGTGTCTATATTGGATCTGGTGGTTTTGGGACTCTGCGGCGGCTGGATGAATATTTCATCGAATCCCCTATGGTTATGGGATTTTTTGAGGTATTTATAGAGCAAAGAGGCAGTCCGAGGGGCACCCCAGGTGGGCACAACCCACCAGGGCGCACCTGGGCCTCCTGGCGCACCCTGGTGGGTTGTGCCCCCCTCGGGGCACCCCCTAGGCGTAGCCAGGGCCCGTTGTGTTCCTTTTGGCCCATAAAAATTCTCCCTAAAGTTTCGTGGCATTTGGACTCCATCTGATATTGATATTCTGCGATGTAAAAAGCACGGAAAAAACAGGAACTGGAACTTGGCACTATGTCAATAGGTTAGTACCAAAAATTGATATAAAATGACTATAAAATTGTTATAAAACATCCAAGATAGATAATATAACAACATGGAACAATCAAAAATTATAGATACGTTGGAGACATATCATAGCCTTGCAAGCAATGTGACTAATGAGTTAGTTGCGGGATGATGCATTACGGAACGAGTAAAGAGACTTGCCGGTAACGAGATTGAACTAGGTATGATGATACTGACGATCGAATCTCAGGCAAGTAACATACCGATGACAAAGGGAATAACGTATGTTGTTATGTGGCTTGACCGATAAAGATCTTCATAGAATATGTAGGAGCCAATATGAGCATCCAGGTTCCGCTAGTGGTTATTGACCGGAGATGTGTCTTGGTCATGTCTACATAGTTCTCGAACCCGTAGGGTCCACACGCTTAATGTTCAATGACGATTTGTATTATGAGTTATGTGATTTGATGACCGAAGTTTCTTCCGACTCCCGGATGAGATCACGGACATGACAAGGAGCCTCAAAATGGTCGAGAGGTAAAGATTCATATATTGGAAGGTTGCATTTGAACATCGAAATGGTTCCGAGTGGTTCGGGCATTTTTTGGAGTACCGGGAGGTTACCGGAACCCCCCGGGAGAAGTATTGGGCCTATTGGGCCTTATTGGAGGAGAGGAGAAAGGCCATGTGAGAGGGGCTCCCCCTTGCCCAAACCGAATTGGACTAGGGGAGGGGCCAGCCACCCTCTTTCCTTCTCCATCTCTCTCCCTTCCTCTTTTCCCTCTCCGGTGGAAGGAAGGAGGAGGGGGGCGAATCCTACTTGGACTAGGAGTCCAAGTAGGACTCCCCCCTTATGGCGCGCACCCTTAGGCCGGCCACCTCCTCCCCCCCCTTTATATACGGAGGCGGGGGGCACCCCAAAGGCACAAAAGACATCTCTTAGCCGTGTGCGGTGTCCCCCTCCATAGTTTACCACCTCGGTCATATCGTCGTAGTGCTTAGGTGAAGCCCCGCACCGGTAACTTCATCATCACCGTCGCCACGCCATCGTGCTGACGGAACTCTCCCTCTTCCTCAACTAGATCAAGAGCTCGAGAGACGTCATCATGCTGAATGTATGCTGAACACGGAGGTGCCGTACGTTCGGTACTGGGACCAGTTGGATCGTGAAGATGTTTGACTACATCAACCACATTACTAAACGCTTCCTCTTTCGGTCTATGAGGGTATGTAGACACACTCTCCCCTCTCATTTCTATGCTTCTCCTAGATAGATCTTGCGTGATTGTAGGAAAAGTTTTGAAATACTGTGTTCCCCAACAGGCTCCATCGCCCGCGGCTTCCAGCGCCGAGGTGGTTGTGGATGTACATGAGGACACAGACGCTTCTGGGGGAGTAGATGGAGAAGGCGGCACCATCACCAGTTCCCCTGCGGCCAATGCAGGAGCAGGAGGCGCCGGAGGAGAGCAGCATCAACAACACCCTGACGGCCACGCTCCCCAAGGTACGGGTGAAGGGGTTACTCCATCTGTGCCCTTTTTCCCCCCACCGACGAGCATAGCCGTAGCAACGGCGTCCGGAGGGGTGAATCACCGCCCTCCAGCCTCTCCCACCATGGGTGCGGCCACTGTGCATGCACCCCCTCCGAAACGGGTCGACCAAGCTGCTGCGCCTAATGGAGCCGCTGGCCATCGCGCGCCTTCACCACACCATGACCAAGTGGTCGCCCCGCAACAGCAGCAGGGCCGCAGTACCGCCACCGCCGGCACCGTCAGGAGCTGAGCGACGACATGATCGACTTCATCACTATCCATGCCAAGTACGGCTTCGAAAGCCATGGCGTGGGCTCAACAGCTACTAAAGTTTTCGCCAGCGGTCGAGAAGATGGACAAGTGGCATGCCACCATCCAAAGTTTGCTCGGTTTCACTGAACCTGGGGGCTCACGGTGAGCTAACCCGCTGCAACCTCCCCAAGTGACAGCGACAGCTCGTGGTGGTTACCGCATGGAAGGAGCCACCCCCATGGTGAAGTCCCCGCCACGGCAGCTAGTGCGAGCGCAACAGAATCAAGGCCCTGATGATGTTTCGATGGCCTCTTCAGACCCTCGAGCATGTCCAGGCCAACGACGAGCCCCGGAGGATAGGCGGAGAGGAGACACGCGCGTCATCGTCGAGCAACATCATGACGACCTCCGCCAGACCGACGGATGCGGCGGTCCTGACGTCGACGAGCCCTCGCTCGGTATTGGCGGGTGCTTACCTTTCGAGGTTGGCTGCCCTGCCTTTACTCGTGAGTTGTGGCAAGTCCGTTGGCCGTCCTTTCGCACATTCAAGCCAGAGATACCCTAGAAGTACGATGGGAGGCTGAACCCGGCAGAGTTCCTGAGCATCTGCACCATTACTGTTCAGGCTGCCGAGGGAAGAGATGAGAAGGTTTTTGCCAACTACTTCCCTTTGGCCCTCAAGTCCAATGTGAGCTCTTGGCTGATGCACCTACCAGAGAACTCCATTTCTTCATGGGCTGACATGTGCCACGAGATCATTGGCACCTTCACGGGTGGCCATCAAGAACCTGGCAGGCCCAGCGACTTGCAGCTTCTCCAACAGAAGGAAGGATAAACCCTCCGTAAGTATTTACATAGATTCAGCAAAGTTCATAGGAATATCCCAAATATCCATCCGACAGCCGTAATAGCTGCCTTCCAGTCCAATGTGTGCAATCATCGTATTCGTTCCAAGATGAATGTACGGTTGCCCAAGACTGTGAAGGATCTTTACACTCTGGTAGATAAGTGCGCTTGGATGGAGGAAGGAAGGAAGTTTCCAGAGAGGAAGATTACACCAAAGTTGATTCAAAGGATGAGGATGAATCAACTAGTCAGAAGAAGAGAAAGAAGCATAGTAAGAATCGGAGAGATAAGGCAGTGATGACTGTTGAAGGATCGGGTATGCCTAGTACCGGCAAGAATGTCAAAGGTGAGGCCCTCGGCAAGCAAGATGCCGTGTGCACTGACTGCCGAGAAGCCACTACGGCCAAGAAAGCTGGGAAAGGTGAGTGGCCGTACCGTAAGGTTCATCGGACCAAGGGCCATGACCTTCAAGAGTGTTATCAGCTCGAGCAGCTTGTCAAGAAACAGAGAGCAGAGATGAGAAGCGTGATAAGGAGAAAGGTCAGAATGTTGCTGGCAGTAAGGGCCGAGGCGGTGAAGTAAATCGCCCCGGCAAACTGATGTCGCTTGAAGCTACGTCGATATTTCCCCAAAGAGGAAGGGATGAGGCGGTCCGGGGGGCACCCGAGGTGGGCACAACCCACCAGGGCGTGCCTGGGCCTCCTGGCGCGCCCTGGTGGGTTGTTCCCCCTCAGGGCACCCCCCAGGCGCAGCCAAGGCCCATTGTGTTCCTTTTGGCCCATAAAAATTCTCTGTAAAGTTTGGTGGCATTTGGACTCCGTCTAATATTGATTTTCTGTGATGTAAAAAACACGAAAAAATAGGAACTGGCACTTGGCACTATGTCAATAGGTTAGTACCAAAAATTATATAAAATGTTTATAAAATGATTATAAAACATCCAAGATTTATAATATAACAACATGGAACAATAAAAAATTATAGATACGTTGGAGATGTATCAGCATCCCCAAGCTTAACTCCTACTCGTACTCAAGTAGGTAAGTGATAAAAACAAAATTTTTGATGTGGAATGATGCGTATCATGTCATATCATATTCTTTTCTTTATAGCATGGACATTTGGACTTTTAGTTGTTCAAAGCAATAGTCTAGTTTTGAGATGATAATTTAGATACTCAAGCATATCAACAAGCAACCATGTCTTTCAAAATATCAACGCTAAAATAAGTTATCCCTAGCCCATCATACTCAAACATTGATCCATTCATGAAACACACTCGAATATTAGCTACACCCAATACTTAAGTACGATCATATTGCCTCCTAGTTGGTGCTTTTATAAGAGAAGATGCACACTCAAAATAAAAATTGCATAAAGTAAAATAAAGGCCCTTCGCTGAGGGAAGTAGGGATTTGTAGAGGTGCCAGAGCTCAAAGCAAAAAACATAGAGATAAAAACATTTTGGGAGGTGTATCCATCCCACCAACGAAAATGACTTAGAGTCCCCGATACTTTCCATGCATAGATATATCATAGGCAGTTCCCAAACAAAAAGTTTATTCCTTTTTCCACCATACTTTCACTTTCCATGGCTAGTCATATCCACAATTGCCCTCCATACCAACACTTTCCAAGGAATTTATTATTTGACAACATAAAGTAAATTTTTTTTTTTTGCATTTCGGGACTGGGCATCCCTAATACCTTTGCCTTACTCTCGTGCAATGACAAGTGAATAAACACCCAGCTTGAGAATAACACATCTAGCATGGAAAATATTAGCCACCCCTCACCGCCCGGCGAGTGAAACAAACACACAAAAGAGAAGTTTATTTTGAAAATTAGAGATGGCACATCCAAATTTGCTTACACGACAAAAGAATACCACATATAGGTAGATATAGTGGACTCATGTGGCAAAACTGGGTTAAAGGTTTTGAATGCACAAGTAGTGATCATACTTAGTGCAAAATGAAGGCTAGCAAAAGATTGGGATGCGACCAACTAAGAAACAGATAATCTCATAAGCAAGCATTAAGCATAAATAACACCGAGTAATGCACCATAAGTAGGATATAATTTCATTGCATGACTATTGACTTTCGTACTTGCATAGGGAATCACAAACCTTAATACCAATATTCTTACTAAAGCATAATTACTCACCAACATAACTCACATATCACGTCATCATATCTCAAAACTATTACTAAGAATCAAGTTTATTTGGTCCAATGATCTTCATGAAAGTTTTTATTATATCCTTCTTGGATATCTATCACGTTGGGACTAATTTTCGTGTGTTGCTTTTGACAAACTCCAAAAAATATAAGTGAAGATCATGAGCATAATAAATTTTTCTTTCTCTCAAATTAATTTAAGTGAAGCAAGAGAGAATTTCCTGAAAATTTTACGAACTCTCAAATAAATCTAAGTGAAGCAAGGGAGCATTTCTTCAAAAATACTAAAGCACACCGTGCTAAAAAAGATATAAGTGAAGCACTAGAGCAAGTCCATTGCTCATAAAAATTTAAGTGAAGCATAGAGAGCAATTCTAACAAGTCATGACATAATTTTGGCTCTCTCAAATAGGTGTGTCCAGCAAGGATTGATGACTTAAAACACACACAAAAAATCAAAGAATCATATCATACAAGACGCTCCAAGCAAAACACATATCATGTGACGAATAAAAATATAGTTTCGAGTAAAATACCGATGGTCGTTGGAAGAAAGCAGGGATGCCACTCGAGGGCATCCCCAAGCTTTGTTGGTTGCTCATTTTTGGATAACAGCTTGGGATGCCAGGGCATCCCCAAGCTTAGGCTCTTCCATCCTTCATTCATCCATCGTAAGATAACCCAAAACTTGAAAACTTAAATCACACAAAACTCAACAAAACCTTCGTGAGATCCGTTAGTATAAGAGTAATAAATCACTACTATAATTTTGGTATCAAACCAATTCATATTTTGTTTTTGTATTATATCTACTGTATTCCAACTTTCTATGGCAAAAACTCATCAAATAAAACCATAGAGCCATCAAAATAAACACACAACACAAAGAAAACAGAATCTGTCAAAACAAAATAGTATGTAGCAATCTGACTATTTCAAATACTTCTGTAACACCAAACATTCTGAAAAATTAGGACAACCTGAGCAATTTGTATATTGATCTACTGCAAGTGTAATGCATATTTTATCACTCTCTGGTAAAAAATGAAAATTAATTTCGTGAGCATAAAAGCTTCTATTTGTCAGCAAGATCAAACAACTATCACCCAAGAAGATCCTAAAGGATTTACTTGGCACAAACACTAACTAAAACACAAAAAACACAATCATAACAGTAGAATAATTGTGCTAACACTCAAGAACAAGAAGCAAAAAGCAAAAATAAAATGTATTCATTAGGTTGCCTCCCAATAAGCGCTATAGTTTTACGCCCTTAGCTAGGCATAAAGCAAGGATCTAAGTTTTGTCATCCTTGTACTTTGGAAAGAAAAGGGAAAATTTTCTATAAATGGCATTTAATTTTCTATTTTGTGAAAGCACATGGCCATTGATAGCAGAAGAAAGATTAAGCATGTCGCGAAAATTCTTATCTAAACTAGCCTTCATCTCTTTAATTTTTTCATTTTGATAAAAGCACATAAGAGTGGTAGATTCAACATTTTCTCCTTCGGGGTGCCCAAATATAGATTTCATATTCTCATAAGTATCAATGGCATCCCCTTCAAGAAAACCATTTTCAAATATACAATCTAAAACTTGCTTGAAGGAAGAAGGTAAACCAACATAAAAACTTTTGAAGTATATCTCTATCTGGTATTGGGGCACACAGCTAGCTCAAATTCTCAACAACCTATCCCAAGCATCTTTCAAAGATCCATCAAGTAAATAACGAAAAATTCAGGAATCATCTTCATGACATTGGTTAAGATTTTCCTTAACCACCCCGGTAGATCCTTCCATAGCATCGTTGTTTATGATCTTAGAGAGGACAGAGGGGCTATCCCAAGTATTAAGACTCGGGAGAAAACCCTTAGCTCTTCTAAGATCGACATGGCGAGAAAATGGCGAACAAAAAAGAGAGGTGAATAAAACGGCAATTTTTGGTGAAGTGGGGAGAGGAAATTGAGAGGAAAATGGCAAATAATCTAAGTTGCAAGGAGATGAGATTTGTGTTTAGGAACCTAGTATATGTTGAAGATCCTCCCCGGCAACGGCGCCAGAAATTCCTTTTGATGTCGACTGAAGCTACGTCGGTATTTCCCCAAAGAGGAAGGGATAATGCAGCACAGCGGCGGTAAGTAGTTCCCTCAGATATGAAACCAAGGTTATCGAGCCGGTAGGAGAACCAAGCAACACAACTTAAACAACCCCTGCACACAGATAACAAATCCACGCAACCCGACATGTTAAAGGGGTTGTCAATCCCTTTCGGGGTACGGCGCCTCAAGTGGCAAACGGACGTGACATAAATTTGTAGTAAATTGATAGACCGAATGCTAAATAAAATAAATAAAGAAAAATTTACAGCAAGGTATTTTTGTATTTTTGGTTTAATAGATCTTAAAATAAATGCAAGAGAAAAGTATATCGCGAAGGCAAATATATGAGAAAGAAGACCGAGGGGCCGTAGGTTTCACTAGTGGCTTCTCTCGAGAAAAATAGCAAACATGGGTAAACAAATTACTGTTGGGCAATTGATAGAACTTGAAATAATTATGACGATATCCAGGCAATGATCATTATATAGGCATGATGTCCAAGATTAGTAGACCGACTCATGCCTGCATCTACTACTATTACTCCGCACATAGACCGCTATCCAGCATGCATCTAGTGTATTAAGTTCATGGAGAAATAGAGTAATGCAATAAGAATGATTACATGATGTAGACAAGATCTATCTATGTAGAGATAGGCCCCATCGTTTTATCCTTAGTAGCAATGATACATACGTGTCGTTTCCCTTTCTGTCACTGGGATCATGCTCCGTAAGATCGAACCAACTACAAAGCACCTCTTCCCATTGCAAGATAAATAGATCAAGTTGGCCAAACAAAACCGAAATATCGGAGAAGCAATACGAGGCTATAAGCAATCATGCATATAAGAGATAAAAGAAACTCAAATAACTTTCATGGATATAAAAAGATAGATATGGTCATAACCTCAAAGTTCATCGGGTCCCAACAAACACACCGCAAATGAGTTACATCATATGGATCTCCTAGAGACCATTGTATTGAGAATCAAGAGAGAGAGAGAGAGAGAGAGAGAGAGAGAGAGATGAAGCCATCTAGATACTAACTACAGACCCAAAGGTCTACAAAGAACTACTCACGTATCATCGGAGAGGCACCAATGGAGATGGTGAACCCCATCCGAGATGGTGTCTAGATTGGATCTGGTAGTTTCTGGACTCTGCGGTGGATGGATGAATATTTCATTGACTCCCCTATGGTTATGGGATTTTTTGAGGTATTTATAGAGCAAAGAGGCAGTCCGGGGGGCACTCGAGGTGGGCACAACCCACCAGGGTGCACCTGGACCTCCTGGCGCACCCTGGTGGGTTTTGCCCCCCTCGGGGCACCCCCCAGGCGTAGCCAGGGCCCGTTGTGTTCCTTTTGGCTCATAAAAATTCTCTTTAAAGTTTCGTGGCATTTGGACTCCGTCTGATATTGATTTTCTGCGATGTAAAAAGCACGGAAAAAATAGGAACTGGCACTTGGCACTATGTCAATAGGTTAGTACCAAAAATTGATATAAAATGTCTATAAAATTATTATTAAACATCCAAGATTGATAATATAACAACATGGAACAATCAAAAATTATAGATACGTTGGATACATATCATAGCCTTGCAAGCAATGTGACTAATGAGTTAGTTGTGGGATGATGCATTACAGAACGAGTAAAGAGACTTGCCAGTAACGAGATTGAACTAGGTATGATGATACCGACGATTGAATCTCAGGCAAGTAACATACCGATGACAAAGGGAATAACGTATGTTGTTATGTGGTTTAACCGATAAAGATCTTCGTAGAATATGTAGGAGCCAATATGAGCATCCAGGTTCCGCTAGTGTTTATTGACCGGAGATGTGTCTTGGTCATGTCTACATAGTTCTCGAACCCGTAGGGTCCGCACGCTTAACGTTCAATGACGATTTGTATTATGAGTTATGTGATTTGATGACCGAAGTTTCTTCCGAGTCCCGGATGAGATCATGGACATGACAAGGAGTCGAAAAATGGTCGAGAGGTAAAGATTCATATATTGGAAGGTTGAATTTGAACATCGGAATGGTTCCGAGTGGTTCGGGCATTTTTCGGAGTACCGGGAGGTTACCGGAACCCCCCGGGAGAAGTATTGGGCCTATTGGGCCTTATTGGAGGAGAGGAGAAAGGCCATGTGAGAGGGCCTCCCCCCCTTGCCCAAACCGAATTGGACTAGGGGAGGGGGCCTGCACCCTCTTTCCTTCTCCCGCTCTCTCCCTTCCCCTTTTCCCTCTCCGATGGAAGGAAGGAGGGGGGCGAATCCTACTTGGACTAGGAGTCCAAATTGGACTCTACCCTTATGGCGCGCCCCCTTAGGCCGGCCACCTCCTCCTCCCCTCTTTATATACGGAGGCGGGGGGCACCCCAAAGGCACAAAAGACATCTCTTAGCTGTGTGTGGTGTCCCCCTCCACAGTTTAACACCTCGGTCATATCGTCGTAGTGCTTAGGTGATGCCCCGCACCGGTAACTTCATCATCACCGTCACCATGCCATCGTGCTGACGGAACTCTCCCTCTTCCTCAACTAGATCAAGAGCTCGAGGGACGTCATCATGCTGAATGTATGCTGAACACGAAGGTGCCGTATGTTCGGTACTGGGATCGGTTGGATCGTGAAGATGTTCGTCTACATCAACCACATTACTAAACACTTCCGCTTTCGGTCTACAAGGGAACGTAGACACACTCTCCCCTCTCGTTTCTATGCATCTCCTAGATAGATCTTGTGTGATTGTAGGAAAAGTTTTGAAATAATGTGTTCCCCAACAGGCTCCATCGCCCGTGGCTTCCAGCGCCGAGGTGGTTGTGGATGCACATGAGGACGCGGACGCTGCTAGGGGAGTAGATGGAGAAGGCGGCACCATCACCACTTCCCCTGCGGCCAATGCAGGAGCAGGAGGCGCCGGAGGAGAGCAGCATCAACAACAATGTAACGGCCACGCTCCCCAGGTACGGGTGAAGGGGTTACTCCATCTGTGCCCCTTTCCCCCCACCGACGGGCACAGCCGCGGCAACGGCGTCCGGACCGGGGTGAATCGCCGCTCTCCAGCCACTCCCACCATGGGTGTGGCCGCCGTGCATGCACCCCCTCCGAAATGGGTCGACCAAGCCGCTGCGCCCGATGGAGCCGCTGGCCATTGAGCGCCTTCACCACACCATGACCAAGTGGTCGCCCCGCAATAGCAGCGGGGCCGCAGTACCGCCACCGGCGGCACCGTCAGGAGCTGAGCGGCGACATGATCGACTTCATCATTATCCATGCCAAGTACGGCTTTGGAGGCCATGGCGTGGGCTCAACAGCTGCGGAAGTTTCCGCTAGCGGCCGAGCAGATGGATAAGTGGCGTGCCACCATCCAAAGTTTGCTCGGTTTCACCGAAGCTGGGTGCTCATGGCGAGCTGACCTGCTGCGATCTCCCCAAGTGACAGCGACAACTCGTGCTGGTGACCACATGGATGGAGCCATCCCCATGGTGAAGTCCCCGCCACGGCAGCCAGTGCGAGCGCAACAGAATCAAGGCCCTGACGATGTTTCAATGGCCTCTTCAGACCCTCGAGCACATCCAGGCCAACGACGAGCCCCGGAGAATAGGCGGAGAGGAGACACGCGCGTCGTCGTCAAGCAACGCCGTGACGACCTCCGCCGGACTGACGGATGCGGCGGTCCTGATGTGGACGAGCCCGCGCTCGGTATTGGCGGGTGCTTACCTTTCGAGGTTGGCTGCCCTGCCTTTACTCGTGAGTTGTGGCAAGTCCGTTGGCCGTCCTTTCGCACATTCAAGCCAGAGATACCCGAGAAGTACGATGGGAGGCTGAACCCGACAGAGTTCCCGAGCATCTACACCATCAATGTTCAAGCTGCTGAGGGAAGAGATGAGAAGGTTTTTGCCAATTACTTCCCTTTGGCCCTCAAGTCCAATGTGAGGTCTTGGCTGATGCACCTACCGGAGAACTCCATTTCTTCATGGGCTGACCTGTGCCACGAGATCATAGGCACCTTCATGAGTGGCCATCAAGAACCTGGCAGACCCAGCGACTTGCAGCTTCTCCAATAGAAGGAAGGATAAACCCTCCGTAAGTATTTACAGAGATTCGGCAGAGTTCATAGGAATATCCCAAATATCCATCCGACAACCGTAATAGTTGCCTTCCAGTCCAATGTGTGCAACCATCGTATTCGTTCCAAGATGAATGTACGGTTGCCCAAGACTGTGAAGGATCTTTACACTCTTGTAGATAAGTGCGCTCGGATGGAGGAAGGAAGGAAGTTTCCAGAGAGGAAGATTGCACCAATGTTGATTCAAAGGATGAGGATGAATCAACTAGTCATAAGAAGAGCAAGAAGCACAGTAAGAAGCGGAGACATAAGGCAGTGATGACTGTTGAAGGCTCGGGTACACCTAGTACCGGCAAGAATGCCAAAGCTGAGGGCCCCGACAAGGAAGCTGCCGTATGCACTGACTGTCGGGAAGCCACTGCGGCCGAGAAAGCTGGGAAAGGTGATTGGCAGTACTGCAAGGTTCATCACACCAAGGGCCACGACCATTAAGAGTGTTATCAGCTTGAGCAGCTTGTCAAGAAACAGAGAGCAGAGTATGAGAAGCATGATAAGGAGTGATACGTCTCCAACTTATCTATAATTTTTGATTGCTCCATGCTATTATCTACTGTTTTGGGCAATATTGGGCTTTATTTTCCACTTTTATATTATTTTTGGGACTAACCTATTAACCGGAGACCCAACCAAGATTTGCTGTTTTATGCCTATTTCAGTGTTTCGAGGAAAAGGAATTTCAAATGGAGTCAAAACGGAACGAAATCAACTGGAGAAGTTATTTTTGGAAGGAAACCTACCGGATAGACTTGGACCCTATGTCAGAAGATGAAGGAGGTGCTCACGAGGGTAGGGGCGCGCCCACCCCCCTGGGGGCGCCCCCTGCCTCGTGGCCCCCCCTTCGGTCCACCGATTCACCCCTTGTACCCATATATACCTACGTATCCTAAAACTTCCAGAACAGAGCATAATAGATCAGGAGTTCTACCGCCAGAAGCCTTTGTAGCCACCGAAAGCCAATCTAGACCCGTTCCGGCACCCTGTCGGAGGGGGAAATCCCTCTTCGGTGGCCATATTCATCATCCCGGAGCTCTCCATGACGAGGAGGGAGTAGTTCTCCCCCGGGGCTGAGGGTATGTACCAGTAGCTATGTGTTTGATCTCTCTCTCTCTCTCTCGTGTTCTTGATTTGGCACGATCTTGATGTATCACGAGCTTTGCTATTATAGTTGGATCTTATGTTTCTCCTCCCCCTCTTCTCTCTTGTAATGAATTGAGTTTCCCCTTTGAAGTAATCTTATCGTATTGAGTTTTAAATATTTGAGATCACTTGATGTATGTCTTGCCGTGCGTATCTGTGGTGACAATGGGATATCACGTGATTCACTTGGTGTATGTTTTGGTGATCAAGTTGCGGGTTCCGCCCATGAACCTATGGATAGGGGTTGGCACACGTTTTCGTCGTGATTCTCCGGTAGAACTTTGGGGCACTCTTTGAGGTCCTTTGTGTCGGTTGAATAGATGAATCTAAGATTGTGTGATGCATATTGTATAATCATACCCACGGATACTTGAGGTGACATTGGAGTATCTAGGTGACATTAGGGTTTTGATTGATTTGTGTCTTAAGGTGTTATTCTAGTACAAACTCTAGGGATGTTTGTGACACTTATAGGAATAGCCCAACGGACTGACTGGAAAGAATAACTTTGAGGTGGTTTCGTACCCTACCATAATCTCTTCGTTCGTTCTCTGCTATTAGTGACTTTGGAGTGACTCTTTGGTGCATGTTGAGGGATAGTTATGTGATCCAATTATGTTATTATTGTTGAGAGGACTTACACTAGTGAAAGTATGAACCCTAGGCCTTGTTTCCTAGCATTGCGATACCGTTTACGCTCACTTTTATCACTTGTTACCTTGCTGTTTTTATAACTTCAGATTACAAATACCTTTATCTACTATCCATATACCACTTGTATCACCATCTCTTCGCCGAACTAGTGCACCTATATAATTTACCATTGTATTGGGTGTGTTGGGGACACAAGAGACTCTTTGTTATTTGGTTGCATGGTTGCTTGAGAGAGACCATCTTCATCCTACGCCTCCTACTGATTGATAAACCTTAGGTCATCCACTTGAGGGAAATTTGCTACTGTCCTACAAACCTCTGCACTTGGAGGCCCAACAACGTCTACAAGAAGAAGATTGTGTAGTATACATCAAGCTCTTTTCTGGCGCCGTTGCCGGGTAAACCACCGCGTGCTACTCGCATACCCGCTCCCGGGCCTATCTCTACGGAGAGCTCTGAAGCTGGGTAAACCACCGCGTGCTACTCGCATACCCGCTCCCGGGCCTATCAGCAGCAGTCTTACCCACACACTAAGCCCTTGTGGCATCTGTTGACTCGCAAGCCCCCCGTGAGAAATACCACGATAGTTGGTGCCCACCGTGGGGAGGTACTACTACTATGCTACCACGCTGCTGCTGGTTTCGCTGTCCAGGCGGGACCCTTTTTTCTTCATCGCCTCCGCCGCGGCGTCGCGCCATCTCTCCGGTAGCGCTCGGGGGCTCGACATTGACCCGCCCCCGGAGCGGCTGCGAGGGGTGGCGCATCCTCGCTGTCGGCCTCTTCGTCTTCACCACCGCGGCGTCGCGCCGTCTCTCCGATAGCGGTCTGGGGCTCGACATCGACACGCCCCCGGAATGGCCGCGAGGGGCGGCGCGTCCTCGCTGTCGGCCGCGCCTTCGTCATCACCACCGCAACATCGGCCGTCAGTCCGCGCGCGCGCCGCGCGCAGGCTTCATTTCGATCGGCCGTGGCCATCCACGCGCTGCTCGCGTTTGCTTCCCTTCACGTTGCGGCTTGCTCCGGCCAAAACACACACTCACTCCTCCATATATCATCTATGCTTCCTAGCTAGATGCTAGTCACCAATGGTCAAACCATTAGCCATACACTACATAGATACTACCCAGACCATTCTCATACACGAGACAGACAATAGTCAGATATTACTCGGACTATGCCCAGACAATGCTCGAGCTTTGAGAAGCAGCGGCGGCCGCTTGCTCCGTCCCCAGCATGACTGGACTGCTGCGCCCATGTGCAGGGCCGGGCTGCTGCTCCGCGCCTGCGTCCCGCGCGCCGGGCCTCCTCCCGCGGTGTCCCTGCTCCCGTCCGGTTCGACGCCTCCCAGGCGCCGGCTGCCGGGTCTGGCCTCCTCCGGCTCCGCCCACTCGCCCGGCCTCCTCCGTCCGGCTCCGCGTGCGCCTCCGCAACCCGACCGCCTCCGTGTCCATCCGCTTGGTCGCCACGGGCCCGCCTCCGCCTCCTCACCGCCACAGCCGCTCCTGCGCGCAGCCGCCCCTACGCACCGGCTTCGCCCGTGTCGCACGCCCGACCCATGGCCGGGCCCTGTGCTAGCCCACGTCGCTCGCCCCGCGGCCGGCTGACCATCTCCCGGCCCCGGCCATCTCCGCCACGCGCCGCGCCGGCTGCCTCCCCGGCCGGCTGCTCTGCTCCCGCACCAGGACGCCGAGTCCCGCGCCTGGTGGCCTTCCAGCTCCGCTGGCTGCGCCCACCCTGCATCGCCCCCAGCCGGCCGCTGCTACAAGACGCCTCCTGCCCTGCGCACTTCGCGTCGCCACCTCGGCGCCAGCCTCTCCAGCACCCGGCCCATCTGGTTATGCCTGCGCCGGGCCCAGCTCCGGCCTCCGCGCCCGCCGGCTGCTGGCCTCCCACGCCGGATCCGGCCCCCGCGCCCGCCGGCTTGCTGCTCCTGCTAGCAGCCGCCTTCCGCCCACTTCCCGGCCTGCCGGCTTCTGCCGCGACCCGGACGCCGGCTGCTGCCCCCCGCTCCTGTCGACTGCTCGGGGAAGGGGAGAAAAGAAAGAAAGAGCCGGTTGGGTCAACACAATGCGCCGGTTGTGCAAAAGAAAAATATAATGAAGAGCTGTGTCCGACTACTCAAAGCCGGTTGGAAGAGAAAGACAAGGCTGGCTTGATGAAAAGAGGTGGAGGCGGCTGCACGTGTACGGGCTGGCTAGAAAAGTCAAGGCCGGCTCCCCATCGAAAAAAGAAAAAAAGAGAGAAAGAAGGGTCCGACTCCCCGTGTGAAGCCGGTTAGAAAGAAACGTGAAGAAAAAGCCGGCTAAAAAATAGTGGACGTCCGAGAAACGAAGCAGAAGAAAGAAATGTGCGTCCGACTGCCAGATGTGCGTCCAACTGCTGGCTGCCTAGGCCGGCTGCAAAAATCCGGACTGCTGTGTCGGAGTCCGCCTGTCCAGCCGGCTGAAGAAGAAAAAGAAGAAGAGAAAGTAGTTGCCGGGAGATCCGGCCCGACTGCATAGCAGTTGGCCCGAATCTCGGGGGATACACCCAGCGGGTGCGCTGACGCGCCCCCGCGAAGAAGACAAAGTAGTTGCCGGGAAATCCGGCCCGACTGCTTAGCAGTCGGCCCAGATCTCCGGGCTACACCCAGCGGGTGCGCTGACGCGCCCCCGCGAAGAGAAGACAAAGTAGTTGCCGGAAGATCCGGCCCGACTGCTCAGCAGTCGGCCCGAATCTCGGGGGCTACACCCAGCGGGTGCGCTGACGCGCCCCCGCGTGAAAGAAGACAAAGTAGTTGCCGGAAGATCCGGCCCGACTGCTCAGTAGTCGGCCCGAATCTCGGGGGCTACACCCAGTGGGTGCGCTGACGCGCCCCGCGAGAAAGAAGACAAAGTAGTTGCCGGAAGATCCGGCCTCACTGCTCAACAGTCGGCCCGAATCTCGGGGGCTACACCCAGTGGGTGCGCTGACGCGCCCCCGCGAGAAAGAAGACAAAGTAGTTGCCGGAAGATCCGGCCTCACTGCTCAACAGTCGGCCCGAATCTCGGGGGCTACACCCAGCGGGTGCGCTGACGCGCCCCCGCGAAGAAGACAAAGTAGTTATCGGGAGATCCGGCCCGACTGCTCAGCAGTCGGCCCGAATCTCGAGGGCTACACCCAGTGGGTGCGCTGACGCGCCCCCACGAAGATTGCAGACAAGAGAAGAGTTTTGTCCAGCTGTCAGGAGCCAGCAGAAAAAAAAGGGCACTGCAAGACGCCTCGCCGCCTGGCCGGTCGAGCCTGACCGGCCGGGACCCCCCTTCGAGCACCCGGAGGCTCAAGGCTTCACCCAGCGGGTGCGCCGACGCGCTCCGCGAGTGCCGAGTCGCGCCGGCTGTTTTTGAAGACCGCAACTACACGAAAATCACTGTGAGCTCCTCACCGCATATTTTTTGCACCACGCAAGCATGCATAACCACGAGCGATGCTCGGGGGCTGTCTCCGCATTTTATTATAGTAGCATCACTGTTCGCCCCAGCGCCAGCCAGAGTTGGCCCGGGGGCTGGCCGCTTGGCCTGAGACGTTAGTTCCCGCAGACGGCTTAGTACCATGCGCGGTACCAAAGGCCCACTCTTAGTCACAGACCGCAGAGCGGCTGTCCGACTAGCAAGAGTGAACGCTGAAGGCCACCCACGCGAAAAACGCCCGAGAAGAAAAATGTTCGGGCGACCCGACCGTTTCCTTTAGAAGTATCTACTCGGTTGAATCTTCTCCCAGACTCTGAGTACTGTACACTCCACTTCGCGGCCCACTCTCAGACACAGACTGTAGACGGCTGTCCGGCAAGCAAGAGCACACGCCAAAAAGTGGAGGGAACATGAAAAAGATTGAAGAGGGCTCGGACGAAACCGAATCGGCACCCTCCGCATAAAACTTGCAATACTAAAAGCAAGCATATGATATATTTGCGTGGACTAACTTAGTCCTTTTTTATGATCATTTCCATGAACATTTGCCAAAAAACCTCCGCCCAACTTTGCCAAGTTGCCCGGAGGCTTGGGGGATACTGTCGGAGTAATTGGACACGGATACCCCGAAGACGGCAAGACGATATTTCAAGACATCGGGGCTAGCAAAGCCCCTCAGTCTGCCTGCCGGCTGCCGACTGCGCCAACCAGCCGGCTGCCGACTGCGCCAACCAGCCGGCTGCCGACTGCGCCAACCAGCCGGCTGCCGACTGCAGCCCGACCTGGCACCGACAAGAAACCGACGAGACGGATGTACCCGAGCACTATTCACGCGTCATCTCAGTCATCATATATAGTGTCACTTGTCCCCTGACACTATTTATGAAGTGACACAGGGGACAAGCATGACACCCCACCATGCCTTGCCCATGACACCACTTAGCTTAGATGATAAGCTAGCCACACTATATATATGAGCATCCATCCATCCATCCAGGATGAGCACACACTCACACACACTCACGGCCACAAGCCATGGCCATACATGGCCGGCCACTAGCATGCCTCAAATAGGCACATACCAGATCAGATGCACTGCGCACTGATCCCAGATACAGCTCCAGGAGCACTTTGTACTGCCCGATGTACACCCCAGATAGATACACTCAGACATGCAGCAGTAGGAGTATTATCTCTACGGAGAGCTCCGAAGCTGGGTAAACCACCGCGTGCTACTCGCATACCCGCTCCCGGGCCTATCAGCAGCAGTCTTACCCACACACTAAGCCCTTGTGGCATCTGTCGACTCGCAAGCCCCCCGTGAGAAATACCACGACAGTTGGCGCCCACCGTGGGGCGGTACTACTACTATGCTACCATGCTGCTGCTGGTTTCGCTGTCCGGGCGGGACCCTTTTTTCTTCATCGCCTCCGCCGCAGCGTCGCGCCGTCTCTCCGGTAGCGCACGGGGGCTCGACATTGACCCGCCCCCGGAGCGGCCGCGAGGGGTGGCGCGTCCTCGCCGTTGGCCTCTTCGTCTTCACCACCGCGGTGTCGCGCCGTCTCTCCGATAGCGGTCTGGCGCTCGACATCGACACGCCCCCGGAATGGCCGCGAGGGGCGGCGCGTCCTCGCCGTCGGCCGCACCTTCGTCATCACCACCGCAACGTCGGCCGTCAGTCCGCGCGCGCGCCGCGCGCGGGCTTCGTTTCGGTCGGCCGTGGCCATCCACGCGCTGCTCGCGTTTGCTTCCCTTCGCGTTGCGGCTTGCTCCGGCCAAAACACACGCTCACTCCTCCATATATCATCTATGCTTGCTAGCTAGATGCTAGTCAACAATGGTCAAACCATTGGCCATACACTACACAGATACTACCCAGACCATTCTCATACACGAGACAGACAATAGTCAGATATTACTCAGACTACGCCCAGACAATGCTCGAGCTTTGAGCAGCAGCGGCGGCCGCTTGCTCCGTTCCCAGCATGACTGGACTGCTGCGCCCATGTGCAGGGCCGGGCTGCTGCTCCGCGCCTGCGTTCCGCGCGCCGGGCCTCCTTCCGCGGCGTCCCTGCTCCCGTCCGGTTCAACGCCTCCCAGGCGCCGGCTGCTGGGTCCGGCCTCCTCCGGCTCCGCCCACTTGCCCGGCCTCCTCCGTCCGGCTCCGCGCGCGCCTCCGCAACCCGACCTCCTCCGTGTCCGTCCGCTTGGTCGCCACGGGCCCGCATTTGCCTGCTCGCCGCCACAGCCGCTCCCGCGCGCTCCTCTGCGCCGCTCCAGCCGCCCCTGCATGCCGGCTTCGCCCGTGTCGCGCGCCCGACCCATGGCCGGGCCCCGCGCTAGCCCACGTCGCTCGCCCCGCGGCCGGCTGCCCATCTCCCGGCCCCGGCCATCTCCGCCCCGCGCCGCTCCGGCTGCCTCCCCGGCTGGCTGCTCCGCTCCCGCACCAGGACGCCGAGTCCCGTGCCTGGTGGCCTTCCAGCTCCGCTGGCTGCGCCCACCCTGCATCGCCCCCAGCCGGCCGCTGCTACAAGCCGCCTCCTGCCCTGCGCGCCTCGCGTTGCCACCTCGGCGCCAGCCTCTCCAGCACCCGGCCCGTCTGGTTATGCCTGCGCCGGGCCCAGCTTCGGCCTCCGCGCCCGCCGGCTGCTGGCCTCCTGCGCTGGATCTGGCCCCCACACCCGCCGGCTTGCTGCTCCTGCCAGCAGCCGGCTTCCGCCTGTTTCCCGGCCTGCCGGCTTCTGCCATGACCCGGACACCGGCTGCTGCCGCCCCGCTCCTACCGACTGCTCAGGGAAGGGGAGAAAAAAAAGAAAGAGCCGGCTGGGTCAACACAATGCGCCGGTTGTGCAAAATAAAAAATAAAATGAAGAGCTGTGTCCGACCACTCAAAGCCGGTTGGAAGAGAAAGACAAGGCTGGCTTGATGAAAAGAGGTGGAGGCGGCTGCGCGTGTACGGGCTGGCTAGAAAAGTCAAGGCCGGCTCCCCATCGAAAAAAGAAAAAAAAAGAGAAAGAAGGGTCTGGCTCCCCGTGTGAAGCCGGTTAGAAAGAAATGAGAAGAAAAAGCCGGCTAAAAAAATAGTGGATGTCTGAGAAACGAAGCAGAAGAAAGAAATGTGCGTCCAATTACCAGATGTGCGTCCAACCGCTGGCTGCCCAGGCCGGCTGCAAAAATCCTGACTGGTGTGTCGGAGTCCGCCTGTCCAGCCGGCTGAAGAAGAAAAAGAAGAAGAGAAAGTAGTTGCCGGGAGATCCGTCCCGACTGCTCAGCAGTCGGCCCGAATCTCAGGGGCTACACCCGGCGGATGCGCTGACGCGCCCCCGCGAAGAAGACAAAGTAGTTGCCGGGAGATCTGGCCCGACTGCTCAGAAGTCAGCCCAGATCTCGGGGGCTACACCCAGCGGGTGCGCTGACGCGCCCCCGCGAAGAGAAGACAAAGTAGTTGCCGGAAGATCCGGCCCGACTGCTCAGCAGTCGGCCCGAATCTCAGGGGCTACACCCAGCGGGTGCGATGATGCGCCCCCGCGAGAAAGAAGACAAAGTAGTTGCCGGAAGATCCGGCCCGACTGCTCAGCAGTCGGCCCGAATCTCGGGGCCTACACCCAGCGGGTGCGCTGACGCGCCCCCGCGAGAAAGAAGACAAAGTAGTTGCCGGGAGATCCGGCCCGACTGCTCAGCGGTCAGCCCGAATCTTGGGGGCTACACCCAGCGGGTGCGCTGACGCGCCCCCACGAAGAAGAAGACAAAGTAGTTATCGGGAGATCCGGCCCGACTGCTCAGCAGTCGGCCCGAATCTCGGGGGCTACACCCAGCGGGTGCGCTGACGCGCCCCCGCGAAGATTGCAGACAAGAGAAGAGTTTTGTCCGGCTGTCAGCAGCCGGCAGAAAAAAAGGGCACTGCAAGACGCCTCGCCGCCTGGCCGGTCGAGCCTGACCGGCCGGGACCCCCCTTCGAGCACCCGGAGGCTCGAAGGCTTCACCCAGCGGGTGCGCCGACGCGCTCCGCGAGCGCCGAGTCGCGCCGGCTGTCTTCGAAGACTGCGACTACACGAAAATCAATGTGAGCTCCTCACCCGCATATTTTTTGCACCACGCAAGCATGCATAACCATGAGCGATGCTCGGGGGCTGTCTCCGCATTTTATTACAGTAGCATCACTGTTCGCCCCGGCGCCAGCCAGAGTTGGCCCGGGGGCTGGCCACTTGGCCTCAGACGTTAGTTCCCGCAGACGGCTTAGTACCGTGCGCGGTACCAAAGGCCCACTCTTAGTCACAGACCACAGAGCGGCTGTTCGACTAGCAAGAGTGAACGCTGGAGGCCACCCACGCGAAAAACGCCCGGGAAGAAAAACGTTTGGGTGACCCGACCGTTTCCTTTACAAGTTCTACTCGGTTGAATCTGCTCCCAGACTCTGAGTACTGTACACTCCACTTCGCGGCCCACTCTCAGCCACAGACTGCAGAGCGGCTGTCCGGCAAGCAAGAGCACAAGCCAAAAAGTGGAGGGAACATGAAAAAGATTGAAGGGGGCTCGGACGAAACCGAGTCGGCACCCTCCGCATAACACTTGCAATACTAAAAGCAAGCATATGATATATTTGCGTGGACTAACTTTGTCCTTTTTTATTATCATTTCCATGAACATTTGCCAAAAAACCTCCGCCCAACTTTGCCAAGTTGCCCGGAGGCTTGGGGGCTACTGTCGGAGTAATTGAACACGGATACCCCGAAGACGGCAAGACGATACTTCAAGACATCGGGGCTAGCAAAGCCCCTCAGTCTGCCTGCCGGCTGCCGGCTGCGCCAACCAGCCGGCTGCCGACTGTGCCAACCAGCCAGCTGCCGACTGTGCCAACCAGCCGGCTGCCGACTGCAGCCCGACCCGGCACCGACAAGACACTGACGAGACGGATGTACCCGAGCACTATTCACGCGTCATCTCAGTCATCATGTATAGTGTCACTTGTCCCCTAGCACTATTTATGAAGTGACACAGGGGACAAGCATGACACCCCACCATGCCTTGCCCATGCCACCACTTAGCTTAGATGATAAGCTAGCCACACTATATATATGAGCATCCATCCATCCATCCAGGATGAGCACACACTCACACACACTCACGGCCAAAAGCCATGGCCATACATGGCCGGCCACTAGCATGCCTCGAATAGGCATATACCAGATCAGATGCACTGGGCACTGATCCGGGATACAGCTCCAGGAGCACTTTGTACTGCCCGATGTACACCCCAGATAGTATTATCTCTACGGAGAGCTCTGAAGCTGGGTAAACCACCGCGTGCTACTCGCATACCCGCTCCCGGGCCTATCAGCAGCAGTCTTACCCACACACTAAGCCCTTGTGGCATCTGTCGACTCGCAAGCCCCCCGTGAGAAATACCACGACATTGGAGATGCTATGTTTAATAATGATGATATTTTTAGCCTCTCAAGTTTTGATATGCAAAGTTGTTATGATGAAAGCATGCCTCCTATCTATGATGATTATTGTGATGACACGTATGCTTTAAATAATAATGATAACCATGAAACTTGTCATCTTGATCTTAATTTTCAATCACATGATAATTATTTTGTTGAGTTTGCTCCCACTATTATTCGTGAGAAGAATTTTTCTTATGTGAAGAGTAGTAAAATTTCTATGCTTGTAGATCATGAAAAGAATACTTTAGGTGCTGGTTATATTGTTGAATTCACTCATGATGCTACTGAAAATTATTATGAGGGGGGAATATATGCTTTTAGGAATTGCAATAATATCAAGTTTCCTCTCTATGTGCTTAAAGTTTTGAAGTTATGCTTGTTTTGCCTTCCCATGCTAGTTGATTATTGTTCCCATAAGTTGTTTGCTCACAAAATACCTATGCATAGGAAGTGGGTTAGACTTAAATGTGTTAGTCATATTCTTCATGATGCTCTCTTTATGTTCCAATTCTTATCCTTTATATGAGCATCATTGAAATCATCATGCCTAGCTAGGGGCGTTAAACGATAGCGCTTGTTGGGAAGCAACCCAATCTTATTTTAGTTCCTTGCCTTTTTAGATATGTCTTTATGCTTTTAATTAGTGTTTGTGCCAAGTAGAACCTTTGGGAAGACTTGGGGAGAGTCTTGTTGATCATGCTGTAAAAAACAGAAACTTAAGCGCTCATGAGAATTGCTGCCATTTTTATTTGGAGAGTGCTATTTAGTTAATTCTTTTTGCAGATGATTAATAGATAAATTCCTCAGGTCCAGCAATTTATTTGAGAATTTTATGAGTTCCAGAAGTATACGTTTTATGCAGATTACTACAGACTGTTCTGTTTTTGACAGATTCTGTTTTTTCATGTGCTGTTTGCTTATTTTGATGAATCTATGGCTAGTAAAAGAGTTTATAAACCATAGAGAAGTTGGAATACAGTAGGTTTAACACCAATATAAATAAATAATGAGTTCATTACAGTACCTTGAAGTGGTGATTTATTTTCTTACACTAACAGAGCTTACGAGTTTTCTGTTAAGTTTTGTGTTGTGAAGTTTTCAAGTTTTGGGTAAGGATTCGATGGACTATGGAATAAGGAGTGGCAAGAGCCTAAGCTTGGGGATGCCCCGGAAGGCATCCCCTCTTTCGTCTACTTCTATCGGTAACTTTACTTGGAGCTATATTTTTATTCACCACATGATATGTGTTTTACTTGGAGCGTCAATTTATTTTGTTAGGATGTTCTTGCTGTTATTTAGAACAATGTTTTGCATATTTTATTTCAATAAAAGTTGCATTGATAGCCTTTACTATGTCTATGTTACAAGTATACATGTTGCTGTTTGAAAACAGAAAGTTTACCGCTGTTGCAATAATTCCCTAGAGAAGTCAGAATGTGATAAAATGTTTAAACCTTTTGCATATTAAGCTATGATAAATTTGCTATAGTGGGAATTTTCTTTCATAATTTTTGGAGCTAGGGAAGTATGGATGTTGCAGCATTCTTTACAGACTATCCTATTTAGGCAGATTGCTGTTATGTTTGCATTGTTTGCATATGGTTGCTTCTTTAATGATTCTATTTGAGGATAGGACTATTAAATATGCAGAGGCATTTAGTATGCAATGTTGAATAATAATTTTAGTGATTTGCTACAGTAGAGTATGATAATGTTTTTGCAATGGTTTATACTAACTTATCTCACGAGTCCTTGTTGAGTTTTGTGTGGATGAAGCTTTTGAGATTTAGGGAGACAGTGATATGAGAGGAATTAAGGAGACACAAAAGCTCAAGCTTGGGGATGCCCAAGGCACCCCAAGATAATATTTCAACAAGTCTCAAGCATCTAAGCTTGGGGATGCCCCGGTTGGCATCCCACCTTTCTTCTTCAACAACTATCGGTTAGTATTGGTTGATCCTAAGTTTTTGCTTCTTCACATGATGTTTGCTATTCTTAGAATTTCATTTTGTTTTGCTTTGCTTGCTATTTGAATAAAGTATCAAGGTCTGAAATTATTAAATGTTAGAGAGTCTTCACATAGCTGCATAATTATTCGACTACTCATTGATCTTCACTTACATCTTTCGGAGTAGTGTGTTATTGCTCTAGTGCTTCACTATATCTTTTAGAGCAGGGTGGTAGTTTTATTTTGAAGAAATAGATGAACTCTCATGCTTCACTTAGATTATTTTGAGAGTCTTAATAGCATGGTAATTTTCTTAAAATTCTAATATGCTAGGTATTCAAGAATAATAAAATTCTCTTATGAGTGCATTGAATACTATCAGAAGTTCGATACTTGATGATTATTTTGAGATATGGAGATGGTGATATTAGAGTCATGCTAGTTGAGTTGTTTTGAATTTGAGAAATACTTGTGCTGAAGTTTGTGATTCCCGTAGCATGCACGTATGGTGAACCGTTATGTGATGAAGTCGGAGCATGATTTATTTATTGATTGTCTTCCTTATGAGTGGCGGTCGGGGACGAGCGATGGTCTTTTCCTACCAATCTATCCCCCTAGGAGCATGCACGTAATACTTTGCTTTGATAACTTGTAGATTTTTGCAATAAGTATATGAGTTGTTTATGACTAATGTTGAGTCCATGGATTATACGCACTCTCACCCTTCCACCCTTGCTAGCCTCTCTAGTACCGTGCACCTTTCGCCGGTACCATGAACCCACCATTTACCTTCCTCAAAACAGCCACCATACCTACCTATTATGGCATTTCCATAGCCATTCCGAGATATATTGCCATGCAACTTTCCACCGTTCCGTTTATTATGACACGCTTCATCATTGTCATATTGCTTTACATGATCATGTAGTTGACATCGTATTTGTGGCAAAGCCACCATTCATAATTATTCATACATGTCACTCATGCATCACGGCATATCCCGGTACACCGCTGGAGGCATTCATATAGAGTCATGTCTTGTTCTAAGAATCGAGTTGTAATTCTTGAGTTGTAAGAAAAATAAAAGTGTGATGATCATCATTATTAGAGCATTGTCCTAGTGAGGAAAGGATGATGGAGACTATGATTCCCCCACAAGTCGGGATGAAACTCCGGACGAAAATAAATAAATAAAAGAGGCCAAAGAAGCCCAAATAAAAAAAAGAGAAAAGAGGCCATAAAAAAGAAGGCCCAAATAAAAAAAATAAAAAAAATCAGAGAAAAAGAGAGAAGGGGCAATGCTACTATCCTTTTACCACACTTGTGCTTCAAAGTAGCACCATGATCTTCATGATAGAGAGTCTCTTATGTTGTCACTTTCATATACTAGTGGGAATCTTTCATTATAGAACTTGGCTTGTATATTCCAATGATGGGCTTCCTCAAAATGCCCTAGGTCTTCGTGAGCAAGCGAGTTGGATGCACACCCACTAGTTTCTTTTGTTGAGCTTTCATACATTTATAGCTCTAGTGCATCCGTTGCATGGCAATCCCTACTCACTCACATTGATATCTATTGATGGGCATCTCCATAGCCCGTTGATACGCCTAGTTGATGTGAGACTATCTTCCCCCTTTTTGTCTTCTCCACAACCACCGCTCTATTCCACCTATAGTGCTATATCCATGGCTCACGCTCATGTATTGCGTGAAGATTGAAAAAGTTTGAGAACATCAAAAGTATGAAAAAATTGCTTGGCTTGTCATCGGGGTTGTGCATGATTTAAATATTTTGTGTTGTGAAGATAGAGCATAGCCAGACTATGTGATTTTGTAGGGATAGCTTTCTTTGGCCATGTTATTTTGAGAAAACATAATTGCTTAGCTAGTATGCTTGAAGTATTATTGTTTTTATGTCAATATTAAACTTTTGTCTTGAATCTTATGGACCTGAATATTCATGCCACAATTAAGAAGAATTACATTGAAATTATGCCAGGTAGCACTCCGCATCAAAAAATCTGTTTTTATCATTTACCTACTCGAGGACGAGCAGGAATTAAGCTTGGGGATGTTGATACGTCTCCAACATATCTATAATTTTTGATTGCTCCATGCTATATTATCTACTGTTTTGGGCAATATTGGGCTTTATTTTCCACTTTTATATTATTTTTGGGACTATTAACCGAAGGCCCAGCCCAGATTTGTTGTTTTATGCCTATTTCAGTGTTTCGAGGAAAAGGAATATCAAACGGAGTCAAAACGGAACGAAATCAACTGGAGAAGTTATTTTTGGAAGGAAACCTACCGGATAGACTTGGACTCTATGTCAGAAGATGAAGGAGGTGCTCACGAGGGTAGGGGCGCGCCCACTCCCCTGGGGCGCGCCCCCTGCCTCGTGGCCCCCCCTTCGGTCCACCGACGTACCCCTTGTACCCATATATACCTATGTATCACAAAACTTCCAGAATAGAGCATAATAGATCAGGAGTTCTGCCGCCAGAAGTCTCCGTAGCCACCGAAAGGCAATCTAGACCCGTTTCGGCACCCTGCCGGAGGGGGAAATCCCTCTTCGGTGGCCATCTTCATCATCCCGGTGCTCTCCATGACGAGGAGGGAGTAGTTCTCCCTCGGGGCTGAGGGTATGTACCAGTAGCTATGTGTTTGATCTCTCTCTCTCTCGTGTTCTTGATTTGGCACGATCTTGATGTATCGCGAGCTTTGCTATTATAGTTGGATCTTATGTTTCTCCTCCCCCTCTTCTCTCTTGTAATGAATTGAGTTTCCCCTTTGAAGTAATCTTATCGGATTGAGTCTTTAAAGATTTGAGAACACTTGATGTATGTCTTGCCGTGCGTATCTGTGGTGACAATGGGATATCATGTGATTCACTTGATGTATGTTTTGGTGATCAACTTGCGGGTTCTGCCCATGAACCTATGCATAGGGGTTGGCACACGTTTTCGTCGTAATTCTCCGGTAGAACTTTGGGGCACTCTTTGAGGTCCTTTGTGCCGGTTGAATAGATGAATCTGAGATTGTGTGATGCATATTGTATAATCATACCCACGGATACTTGAGGTGACATTGGAGTATCTAGGTGACATTAGGGTTTTGATTGATTTGTGTCTTAAGGTGTTATTCTAGTACGAACTCTAGGGCTGTTTGTGACACTTATAGGAATAGCCCAACGGATTGATTGGAAAGAATAACTTTGAGGTGGTTTCATACCCTACCATAATCTCTTTGTTCGTTCTCCGCTATTAGTGACTTTGGAGTGACTCTTTGGTGCATGTTGAGGGATAGTTATGTGATCCAATTATGTTATTATTGTTGAGAGGACTTGCACTACTGAAAGTATGAACCCTAGGCCTTGTTTCCCAGCATTGCGATACCGTTTACGCTCACTTTTATCACTTGTTACCTTTCTGTTTTTATAATTTCAGATTACAAATACCTTTATCTACTATCCATATACCACTTGTATCACCATCTCTTCGCCGAACTAGTGCACCTATACAATTTACCATTGTATTGGGTGTGTTGGGGACACAAGAGACTCTTTCTTATTTGGTTGCAAGGTTGCTTGAGAGAGACCATCTTCATCCTACGCCTCCTACTGATTGATAAACCTTAGGTCATACACTTGAGGGAAATTTGCTACTGTCCTACAAACCTCCGCACTTGGAGGCCCAACAACGTCTACAAGAAGAAGGTTGTGTGGTATACATCAAGCTCTTTTCTGGCGCCGTTGCCGGG
Organism: Triticum dicoccoides; assembly: GCF_002162155.2. NCBI lineage: Eukaryota > Viridiplantae > Streptophyta > Magnoliopsida > Poales > Poaceae > Triticum > Triticum dicoccoides. Next base: position 91,113,202 of record NC_041388.1, read on the forward strand.
GAGGTGAGTGCTTGAAGGTATATCTTTAGATCTTGCAATCTAGTCTTTTAGTTTCTTGTTTTATCACTAGTTTAGTTTATAAAAGAAAACTACAAAAAAATGGAATTGAGTTTGTCTCATACACTTCATCTTTTTAATATCTTTCGTGAGTATGATGGGAAGGATAATTGTGCTCAAGTGCTAGAAGGAGAGATCTCTAAAATGTTTGGCACTAAATATTTTAATGATGAGCATGATTGCAATGTTGTTAGTATGAATTCCTTGAATATCCATGATGCTAATGATATGCAAAGCCACAAGCTTGGGGATGCTATGTTTAATAATGATGATATTTTTAGCCTCTCAAGTTTTGATATGCAAAGTTGTTATGATGAAAGCATTCCTCCTATCTATGATGATTATTTTGATGACACGTATGCCTTAAATAATAATGATAACCATGAAACTTGTCATCTTGATCTTAATTTTCAATCACATGATAATTATTTTGTTGAGTTTGCTCCCACTATTATTCGTGAGAAGAATTTTGCTTATGTGGAGAGTAGTAAAATTTCTATGCTTGTAGATCATGAAAAGAATACTTTAGGTGCTGGTTATATTGTTGAATTCACTCATGATGCTACTGATAATTATTATGAGGGAGGAATATATGCTTGTAGGAATTGCAATAATATCAAGTTTCCTCTCTATGTGCTTAAAGTTTTGAAGTTATGCTTGTTTTGCCTTCCCATGCTAGTTGATTATTGTTCCCATAAGTTGTTTGCTCACAAAATACCTATGCATAGGAAGTGGGTTAGACTTAAATGTGTTAGTCATATTCTTCATGATGCTCTCTTTATGTTCCAATTCTTATCCTTTATATGAGCATCATTGAAATCATCATGCCTAGCAAGGGGCGTTAAACGATAACGCTTGTTGGGAAGCAACCCAATCTTATTTTAGTTCCTTGCCTTTTGTTCCTGTTTAGTAATAAATAATTCATGTAGACTCTGTTTAGATGTGGTTTTATGCTTTTAATTAGTGTTTGTGCCAAGTAGAACATTTGGGAAGACTTGCAGAGAGTCTTGTTGATCATGCTGTAAAAAACAGAAACTTAAGCGCTCACGAGAATTGCTGCCATTTTTATTTGGAGAGTGCTATTTAGTTAATTCTTTTTGCAGATGATTAACAGATAAATTTCTCAGGTCCAGAAATTTATTTGAGAATTTTATGAGTTCCAGAAGTATACGTTTGATGCATATTACTACATACTGTTCTGTTTTTGACAGATTCTGTTTTTCATGTCCTGTTTGCTTATTTTGATGAATCTATGGCTAGTAAAAGAGTTTATAAACCATAGAGAAGTTCGAATAAAGTAGGTTTAACACCAATATAAATAAATAATGAGTTCATTACAGTACCTTGAAGTGGTGATTTATTTTCTTACACTAACGGAGCTTATGAGTTTTCTGTTAAGTTTTGTGTTGTGAAGTTTTCAAGTTTTGGGTAAGTATTAGATGGACTATGGAATAAGGAGTGGCAAGAGCCTAAGCTTGGGGATGCCCCGGAAGGCATCCCCTCTTTCGTCTACTTCTATCGGTAACTTTACTTGGAGCTATATTTTTATCCACCACATTATATGTGTTTTGCTTGGAGCGTCAACTTATTTTGTTAGGATTTGCTTGCTGTTATTTAGAACAATGTTTTGCATATTTTATTTCAATAAAAGTGGCATTGATAGCCATTACTATGCCTATGTTACAAGTATACATGTTGCTGTTTGAAAACAGAAAGTTTACCGCTGTTGCAATAATTCCCTAGAGAAGTCAGAATGTGATAAAATGTTGAAACCTTTTGCATATTAAGCTCTGATAAATTTACTACAGTGGGAATTTTCTTTCATAATTTTTGGAGCTAGGGAAGTATGGATGTTGCAGTATTCTTTACAGACTATCCTGTTTAGGCAGATTGATGTTATGTTCGCATTGTTTGCATATGGTTGCTTCTTTAATGATTCTATTTGAGGATAGGACTATTAAATATGCAGAGGCATTTAGTATTCAATGTTGAATAATAATTTTAGTGATTTGCTACAGTAGAGTATGATAAGGTTTTTGCAATGGTTTATACTAACTTATCTCACGAGTCCTTGTTGAGTTTTGTGTGGATGAAGCTTTTGAGATTTAGGGAGACAGTGATATGAGAGGAATTAAGGAGACACAAAAGCTCAAGCTTGGGGATGCCCAAGGCACCCCAAGATAATATTTCAACAAGTCTCAAGCATCTAAGCTTGGGGATGCCCCGGTTGGCATCCCACCTTTCTTCTTCAACAACTATCGGTTAGTATCGGTTGATCCTAAGTTTTTGCTTCTTCACATGATGTTTGCTATTCTTAGAATGTCATTTTGTTTTGCTTTGCTTGCTATTTGAATAAAGTATCAAGGCCTGAAATTATTAAATGTTAGAGAGTCTTCACATAGCTACATAATTATTCGACTACTCATTGATCTTCACTTACATCTTTCGGAGTAGTGTGTTATTGCTCTAGTGGTTCACTTATATCTTTTAGAGCAGGGTGGTAGTTTTATTTTGAAGAGACCTATACAATTTACCATTGTATTGGGTGTGTTGGGCACAGAAGAGACTCTTTGTTATTTGTTTGTAGGGTTGCTTGAGAGAGACCATCTTAGTCCTACGCCTCCTACGGATTGATAAACCTTAGGTCATCCACTTGAGGGAAATTTGCTACTGTCCTATAAACCTCTACACTTGGAGGCCCAACAACATCTACAAGAAGTATGTTGTGTAGCAGACATCAAGGAGAAAGGTCGGAATGTTGCTGGTGGTAAGGCCGATGCGGTGAAGTAAATCGCCCCGGCAAACTGATGTCGCTTGATGCTACGTCGATATTTCCCCAAAGAGGAAGGGATGATGCAGTACAACGGCGGTAGGTATTTCCCTCAGATGTGAAACCAAGCTTATCGAACCAGTAGGAGAACCAAAAAACACAACGTAAAGAACACCTGCACACAAATAACAACTTCTCGCAACCTGACGTGTTAAAGGGGTTGTCAATCCCTTCCGGGGTACGGCGCCTCAAGATTGGCAAGCGAACGTGGGGTAAATTTGTAGTAGATCGATAGATCGAACGCCAAATAATTAAATGAGAATAAATTTCAGCAAAGTATTTTTGGGTTTTTGGATTAATAGATCTGAAAATAAACGCAAAAGAAAATAGATCACAGAGGCAAATAATATGAGAAAGAGACCCGGGGGCCGTAGGTTTCACTAGTGGCTTCTCTCGAGAAAAATAGCAAACAATGGGTGAACAAATTATTGTTGGGAAATTGATAGAACTTCAAATACTCATGACAATATCCAGGCAATGATCATTACATAGGCATCACATCCAAGATTAGTAGACTGACTCCTGCCTGCATCTACTACTATTACTCCACACATCGATCGCTATCCAGCATGCATCTAGTGTATTAAGTTCATGGAGAAACGGAGTAATGCAATAAGAACGATGACATGATGTAGACAAGATCTATCTATGTAGAGGTAGACCCCATCGTTTTATCCTTAGTAGCAAAAATAAATACGTGTCGGTTCCCCTTTTGTCACTGGGATCAAGCACCATAAGATCAAACCCACTACAAAGCACCTCTTCCCATTGCAAGATAAATATATCAAGTTGGCCAAACAAAACCCAAATATCGGAGAGGAAATATGAGGCTATATGCAATCATGCATAAAAGAGATGAAAGAAACTCAAATACTTTCATGGATATAAAAAGAGATAGATCTGATCGTAAACTCAAAGGTCATCGATCCCAACAAACACATCGCAAAAGAGTTACAACATATAGATCTCCAAGAGACCATTGTATTGTGAATCAAGAGAGAGAGAGGGAGGAAGCCATCTAGCTACTAACAACGGACCTGAAGTTTTACAAAGAACTACTCACGCATCATCGGAGAGGCATGAATGGAGGTGGTGAACCCCATCCGAGATGGTGTCGAGATTGGATATGGTGGTTCTAGACTCTGCGGCGGCTGGATAAATATTTCGTCGACTCCCCTAGGGTTTTGGGAATATTGGGTATTTATAGAGCAAAGAGGTAGTCTAGGGGGCACCCGAGGTGGGCACAACTCACCAGGGCACGCTTGGCCCTCCTGGCGCACCCTGGTGGGTTGTGCTCCCCTCGGGGCACCCCAGGCGCAGCCAGGGCCTGTTGTGTTCCTTCTGGCCATAAAAATTCCCGTAAAGTTTTGTGGCATTTGGACTCCGTTTGATATTGATTTTCAGTGATGTAAAAAACATGGAAAAACAACAACTGGCACTTGGCACTATGTCAATAGGTTAGTACCAAAAAATGATATAAAATGATTATAAAACATCAAAGATTGATAATATAACAACATGGAACAATAAAAAATTATAGATACGTTGGAGACGTATCAGCATCCCCAAGCTTAACTCGTACTCGTCCTCGAGTAGGGAAGTGATAAAAATAGATTTTTTGATGTGGAATGTTGCCTAACATGTCATATCATATTTGTTTCTTTATAGCATGGACATTTGGGCTTTTATATTGTTCAAAGCAATAGTCTAGTTTTGACATGATAATTTAGATACTCAAGCATATCAACAAGCAACCGTGTCTTTCAAAATATCAATGCTAAAATAAGCTATCCCTAGCCCATCATGCTCAACCATTGATCCATTCACGAAACACACTCGCATATTAGCTACATCCAATAGTCCAGTATGATCATATTGCCTCCTAGTTGGTGCTTTTATAAGAGAAGATGGAGACTCAAATTCAAAAATAAAAATTGCATAAAGTAAAAGAAAGGCCCTTCGCAGAGGGAAGTAGGGATTTGTAGAGGTGCCAGAGGTCAAAGCGAAAAACTTAGAGATAAAAACATTTTGGGAGGTGTATCCATCCCACCAACGAAAACGACTTATAGTTCCCAATACTTTCCATGCTTAGATATATCATAGGTGTTTCCCAAATAGAAAATAAAGTTTATTCCTTTTCCACCATACTTTCACTTTCCATGGCTAGCCATATCCACGGTTGCCCTCCATACCAACACTTTCCAAGAATTTATTATTTGACAGCATAAAGTAATTTCATTTTTTTCATTTCGGGACTGGGCATCCCTAATACATTTGCCTTACTCTCGTGCAATGACAAGTGAATAAACACTCATCGTGAGAATAACACATCTAGCATGGAAAATATTAGCCACCCCTCACCGCCCCACGAGCGAAACGAACACACAAAAGAGAAGTTTATTTTTGAAAATTAGAGATGGCACATGAAAATTTGCTTAGAACGGCAAAAGAATACCGCATGTAGGTAGATATAGTGGACTCAGGTGGCAAAACTGGGTTAAAGGTTTTTGGGTGAACAAGTAGTGGAGTCTTTACTAAACTTTATTATTCACTGAAAGTAATGGAGTCTTTACTAAACTTTATTATGCATGATTGTTATAGCTTTGTATTTCTTTCCATTCTATCAGTTTTGTTTGGCCAACTAGACTGATTTATCTTAAGTGGGGGAGGTGCTTTATAATGGGTTCAATTTTGTGGTGCCCTCACCCAGCGATAGGAGGGGTAGCGAGGCACGTATAGTATTGTTGCCATTAAGGGTAAAACGATGGGGTTTAATCATATTGCGTGAGTATACTTTGTCTACATCATGTCATCTTGCTTGAGGTGTTACATTGTTTGTCATGAACTTAATACCATATATACATGTTTGATAGCGGTCGATTGGTGGAGTAATAGTAGTAGATGTCGGCAGGAGTCGGTCTACTTGTCACGGACGTGATGCCTATATACATAATCATTGCCATGAATACGTCATAACTATGTGCTTTTCAATAAATAAGAGTGTCGAACCCAACGAGGAGCTAAAGGTAGAACAAATATTCCCTCAAGTTCTATCGACCACCGATGCAACTCTACGCACACTTGATGTTTGCTTTACCTAGAACAAGTATGAAACTATTTGGCAAAAATAAATCTACGAGTACTTTGCAGGAATAAAACTACAAATAAATTGCAAGGTAATAAAAGTGGATAGCTTTTGTCAACAAGAAAGTCATTTGTCCCTAGGTAATTGATAACAAGTACTGGTAATCATTCTTGTAATTTTACATGAGGGAGAGGCATGAGCTAACATACTTTCTCTACTTGGATCATATGCACTTATGATTGGACCCCTAGCAAGCATCCGCAACTACTAAAGATCATTAAGGTCGTCAAACCCAACCATAGCATTGAAGGAAATATGCCCTAGAGGCAATAATAAAGTTGTTATTTATATTTCCTTATATCATGATAAATGTTTACTATTCATGCTAGAATTGTATAAACCGGAAACTTAGTACATGTGTGAATACATAGACATAAAAAGTGTCCCTAGTATGCCTCTGCTAGACTAGCTCGTTAATCAAAGATGGTTAAATTTCCTAACCATAGACGTGTGTTTTCATTTGATGAACGGGATCACATCATTAAAGAATGATGTGATGGACAAGACCCATCCGTTAGCTTAGCATAATGATCGTTGCTATTGCTTTCATCATGACTTATACATGTTCCTCTGACTATGAGATTATGCAACTCCCGAATACCGGAGGAACACCTTGTGTGCTATCAAACATCACAACGTAACTGAGCGATTATAAAGATGCTCTATAGGTGTCTCCAATGGTGTTTGTTGAGTTGGCATAGATTGAGATTAGTATTTGTCACTCCGTGTATTGGAGAGGTATCTATGGGCCCTCTCGGTAATGCACATCACTATGAGCCTTGCAAGCAATGTGACTAATGAGTTAGTTACAGGATGATGCATTACAGAACGAGTAAAGAGACTTGCCGGTAATGAGATTGAACTAGGTATGAAGATACCGACAATCGAATCTCGGACAAGTAACATACCGATGACAAAGGGAATGTCGTATGTTGTTATGCAGTTTGACCGACAAAGATCTTCGTAGAATATGTAGAAGCCAATATGAGCATCCAGGTTCCGGTGTTGGTTATTGTCGGTGTACAAAAAGAGGGGTACACTTTTTGTACCCCTATAACTGTGCACGAGCAGTCTGAGCCACGGGCACCACCACACCAAGCAAGGCTAGGGAGGTGAGCCAGGGTAAGACCAAAGCTCAAGAGAACTAGAACGACGCCAAGGCCAAGACCACGAAGAGCAAAGGGCACGAAGCGGACTCCCCCGGCAAGATCCTTGCCGGGAGATAGTTCTAGCAGCCCCGGCAAGACCCTTGCCGCGGCGACTCGTCCCGCGCCTATGGAGCAAATCACCCTTGAGTCCACTGCCCCCAAAGGGCAAGGATTCGGGAGACATCCCCGTGGCGACATGCAGATCTTTGTGAAGACATTCAAGATCAGATACGCACTAAGGAGACGACAACCCTTGGCGGGATCCCAGCCGAGGAAGACCACAAGGCCCCCAGCAAGCGCCTTGCCGGGGATGACAGCAGGCGCCTCGGCAAGACCCTTGTCGGTGCCCTGGCAAGGCCCTTACAGAGGACACCCGTGGGGCCACCATCAGGCCCATGCCGACTAAACCTCCACTACCGCATGCATGCAGCTGCCGACCCAACCAGCTGGGCAGGCACCTGCGTGGCGGCATGCAGATCTTCGTGAAGACCCACCACTGCGCCACCTCAGCTGCCTGCCTACCTACGTGGCATCACAGGCGTCGATGGCCAGGGCGCGTGTCGACATAAGAAGGAGCGGTGACGGACGAGACAAGTTTCTCCCCCGTCCTCGATAAAGCAAGGACACCTAAGCAAGACGCATTAAATGCGCCTTGTCATGTGATGCGAGGGATAACCTCGCATCACTGTACCCTTTCCACCTCCTGTGTGCCACTGTGGCAACCCCTTTTTCTATAAAAGGAGGCCCGAGGCGACCAGGAGAAGGATTCGGAGCTCCTCACGCCCCATAGCTAGCTGAAGAACACAGATATACAATCCACCAAAGCAGGGGTAGGGTTTTACGCATCCTCGCGGCCCGAACCTGGATAAACGAACCGTGTGATATTTGTTTGATCCGCTCTTCTCACGACCCCGTGCGCCGCTAACCACAGTACGGATTCTTGTGATCCCATAGGTGTCGTTCCCACCGACATCTTTCGTGCGCCAGGTAGGGGGCGCAGTTGTGAGAATCGGCTTTAGCAATTAGTTCGGCGCTTCTTCATCATCATGGTGCCCAAGAAGAAGACGACGGTGGCGGTTGGCCGGTCGGAAGCCGGACAGCCCGTCCCGACGCGGGCGAGCAGCGGACCGGTCGCAGAAAGGACCCGGGGCGCTGCTTGCGAACACTAACACCATCCCAGCAGCCGGAGTTTGGGAGGCGGCAATGTTTGTGCGCCTGGTAATGGGCCACACGTCGCCAAATCCAAAGGCCGAGCCCAACCCTTTGCGGGTGGAGCGGGGCCTTCCAAGGTCATCGCCGCCCCGCCCGAAGGCGATGCAAGGACCTCCAAGACTCCCACGCCGGCGCCAACAGCGCGCTCCTCCCAGGCAGCGCGTGATGAATGGCGTAATCACGCCAAAGATCCCGGGCGTCGCCGCGGGAAGAGCCCCAAGCGTCACTCCCGGGACGCAGAAGACCTGCCCACTCGCCGAGGTGCTGGTGAAAACGGCATGCGACCGCGGGGTCATGATAGAGCTCCTTCTGACATGGTTAGAAGTCGATGCGCGTCGCGATCCGTGCAGGTTTCGCTGCCACCGATGCCAGCAGAGGCCCTAGCGCATGCGCAGTTGCTCCTCGACTTTCCTCCCACTACGGGGAAACTCGACGAATGGAGAGCCACTATCCGAAGCCTTGTTGGGTGGCCAACAAATACGAACCAAGTCCGGTGGGGCCCCCGGGTCGACACTCCGATGGAGTCTCGCGGACCAGTGGCGGAAAAGCCGGCGGCGCCGCGACCACGGTGCGTTCACCTCTTCCCCATCCAGTACCGCGGGCGACGACATCTCCATAGCATCGTCTGACCCACGAACCCACTGTGACCAGCGCCAAGTTCTTCGGGAACGAGCCCACAAAGACGCTCGAACCACTATCGAGCGTCGGCGTGGAGCGCGCCACGAGTCAGACAGGCGAGCAGGGCCTGCTGTGAACCACCCGGCCCCGGAGAGCCCTGGAGGCCTACCTTACGAGGTAGGTTGTCCGACTTTTACCCGTGAGCTGCGGCAGTTCCAGTGGCCCACTCACCGCACCTTCAAACCTGACGTTGGCGAAAAGTACAACGGCAAGACTCACCCGTCTGAGTTCCTCAGCATCTACACCATCATGATGCAAGCTGCCGGAGCCCGCGACGATAAGGTGCTTGCGAATTACTTTCCATTGGCTCTTAAACCCAACGCCATGTCGTGGTTGATGCACTTGCCGGTAGACTCTATTTCCTCCTGGTCGGATTTGTGCCATGAGTTTGTGGGCGCCTTTACTGGAGGTCACTAAGCCCATGGCCAAGAAAGCGACCTGCATGTCATTCCCCAGAAGGGAGGCGAGAGTCTGCGCAAGTATATACAGAGGTTCAGCCGGGTACAGTATAATATCCCTAATGTTCACCCTGCCGCCTGTAAGTGCATCTAGTGCCACCCCTAGTTGGTTTTGGAGTATTGACGACAAACCTAGTTGAGGGACTAATGTGTTTGTGAGAATTGCAGGATAACACAGGTAGAATTCCCTCATTGATTCAGTTTTCCTACCAGAGATGACCCCTAAAAATGTATGAAGACATTGATGTCAAAGGTGGTATATGAAGATATTCTCATTGAAGACTATGACAAGAGAAGACATCGCATGAAGCCTATGGAGCTAGAAGACTTAGATCTTTCATAGTTCTTTTTCTTCTTTGTTGAGTCATAGGAACGACCATACTGTTAAGTGGGGTCCAAGTGAACCAGTCAGAATGACTGAAGTGATGCTTAACCAAAACCTATGTCTTCGAGTGAAGACTATGAGAGCGAATCTTGTCCAGAGTTGGACAAGTCAGCTTTGCTTGTAGCCCAAGTAAAGTTGCCGTGTGTGTTTGAAATCTGACTGTTGGAACACGTGTCAGTTCCTTAGTGACTCAGGGTCATTTCGGACAAATCAGGTCGGGTTGCCTAGTGGCTATAAATAGCCCACCCCCTACAACCATAAACGGTTGGCTGCTCAGAGTTAGAGTACGACTTTTGTCGTTTGAGAGCAACCCACCTCGAAGCCTTTGAGAGTGAATTCCTTGCGAGGATAAAGCCCTAACCACCCAGAGCCTAAGAGAGTTAGGCATCACTTAAGTCTTATTGTCTGTATGATATGAAGACTTATTACACTTGAGGACTGTGAATCCTCCAGTCGGTTAGGCGTCGTGTTCTGAGCATCCAAGAGACATTGTGGATCGCCGGTGAACGAAGTCTGTGAAGGTTTGGGAGTCTACCTTGAAGACTTACCAGAGTGATTGGGCGAGGTCTGTGTGACCTTAGCTCAAGGGGAATACAGTGAGGACTGGGTGTCCTGAGCTGCGTGTTCAGGACTGGGTGTCCGGGACTGTGTGTCCTTAGGTTTAAATACCTAGCCGCCCTAACCAGATGTACAGTTGTCACACCAATTGGAACTGGTCCAACAAATCATTGTCTTCAACGAGTCACTGGTTTCGTCCTTCCCTTCCCTTTACTTACTGTTGGTCCTTGTGAAGTCATTGTATGATTGCATTATCTTTTGTCTTCACTGAGTGACTGTGTGTTCTGTTTGGCTTCATAATATCTTCCTACCTAATCCTTACTACATTGCTACTATTAGTCATTGTGCTTTCACTCCATTGAATACTTGACTATGGTTTGCCTAGTGTAGTCTACCTTCTGCTGCATGGTAATAGGTTTATTTCTATCGTTTGTCTTCAAAACTTCCATGTTTTAAAGACTTTCATAAAAATCGCCTATTCGCCCCCCTCTAGTCGATATAACACACTTTCAATTGGTATCAGAGCCAGGTACTCCCTTGTTCTGTGTGATTCGGTTTAACCACCTGGAGTTTTAGCTATGTCGACTGCAGGGATAATTAAAGTCTCCGCTGCGTGCCCCGTCTTCGATGGAACTGAATATCCCTACTGGAAGAATAAGATGCGCATGCATCTTGAAGCCATTGACGTTGACCTATGGTATGTCGTCAAGAATGGCGTTCCCAAGGCTGGAGAATGTGTCACTACTGCTGATGTCAAGAAGTTCATTCAACTGGACTCTACTGCCAAGAATATCATCTGTGGTCATCTGACCAAAGGACAGTATGGCCATGTGAGTGCTTTGGAAACATCTAAGCTAGTCTGGGACTGGCTCTCCAAGGTCAACAAAGGTGTCTCAACCCAGAGAGATCAGAGAATCAGTGTCCTTCGCAACCTCTTCAACCGCTTCAAGAGAAATGACAATGAGAATGTCCAGCTCATGTTTGATCGACTCACTGACATCACAAATGAGCTTCAAGCCCTTGGCACTACTGAGATCACCAAGCATGAAGTCGTCAAGACACTACTGAGATCACTTGACAGTTCGTTTGACACCCTAGCCCTGATGATTCAAGAACGTCCTGATTTCAAGACACTCGATCCATCTGACATACTTGAGAAGCTCAACACACATGAGTTTTAGCTTTCTGTGAAAAGAGATATCTACGGTCCAAACTATGAGCGAACTCGTGCCTTGAAGTCAAAAGCTGTCTCCTCATCTGAAGAAAAATCTGACAGCAGTTCTGATGATCCTGAAGACATTGGAAGGGAACTTGCAATGCTTGTGAAGAAGTTCCAAAAATTCACCAAGAAGAAAGGTTTCAGAAAGTCTTCACGATCAAGCTCAAGGAATGATGAAGCTTCTGCTCATGACTACAAGAAGAAAACGTGTCACAAGTGCAAGAAACCTGGCCACTTCATCTCTGAGTGTCCGCAGTGGGACAATGAGAACAAAAAGAAGAAGAAGAAGAAGAGCAAGGAATATGACTCTGACGACAAGAAGAAGAAGAAATACTCAAAGTCGTCTTCCAAGTCTTCCTCAAAGTCTTCATCACACAAGAAGAGCTCATCTGGCAAGGCACGTGCGTTTGTTGGCAAGGAAATGGATTCAGAGGAGGAGTCCGCTTCTGAGGAGGCAGAGGTGGAGTCTGAGGAGGAGTCCGATTCTGGCGTTGCAAGTCTGGCTACAGCATACGTTGCCAAGTCCATCTTCAACATTGAAGACAATGACTTCATCACCGACACCGATGCAAATGACAAGGACTACTCCGCTCCTACCTACTGCTTCATGGCACGCGGTGCCAAGGTAAACACACGCACTACTCACTATCAAACATCTAGTGAAGATGACTCTGATTGTGGTTCAAGACCCAGCTACAAAACACTTGCTAAAATTGCAACTGAACAACAGAAAGCTATGGAACATATTCAAAAACTGTTAGACAAAAGCGATGATCTGTTAGGCGCTAAAATGACTCGATTTGAGTCCTTAATTGAAGACATAAAAAATCTTCACGTTAAGTATGAGGAACTTGAAAGTCGTCATGAAACGCTCTCAACAACTCATGAAAAGCTTTCCTATGATTATCTTCAAAGGAAGCAAGATCTTGAGAAATTGAGAGCGGCTCATGAAGATCTTCAAAAGGAAAACGAGTCACTTCGCGCCGAACAGATCAGTTCCGCTCAGGAAGGATTTGAACCACCATGTCTTAAATGCATTGAGCGTGATAATGCTACTTCTGTTGCTGAATGTTCTACTGCTTCTACTGTTGCAATATCTTCAACTGTTGATGTGGGAACTAACCCCTCTGCTGAGGATACCACTGCTATTGCTGATGAGAATGCTAGGTTGAAGACATTGCTTGAAACTGGGATGTACAAAAGTCTTAAAGGGCATCAGACACTATGTGATGTCCTCAAAAGGCAGATCCTGAACCGAAACCCGAGGAAAGAGGGTGTTGAGTTCGTAAGGAAAATTAATGCTGATGGCTCTTATTGGAAACCTGAGCAGTACCCCAAAACCACATGGGTTGCTGCAAAGTAACCTTCAGAAGATCCATCCAATCTATCTGGCTTCACTTGTGCTAACCCCATTGTCATTGATGAATCCTTTGATGCAAACTATAAACTGTTTAAGAATTAGAATGGTGAAGTGTTTGCCAGGTATATTGGTACTAACTGCAGGAATGGGCCGCCTATGAAGAAGATCTGGGTACCGAAAAAGTGTCTGGAGAATCTTCCTGTGAATGTCATCATGACACCACAGGTGAAGAAGACAAACCCCGGACCATAGGCTTCATACAGTCCAAAGGCTTCATACAGACAGAGGACTCACCTGAGTCGCACTAATGCAAATGTTTTGCAGGGAAACCATACTCAGGCCTATGAATATGAGCGCGGTTCATCAAACCGCCATGTTCATAAGACCAAGAACTATTCTGCTTATTCTTATGAGTACTATTGTCCACCTGCAAGACTGTTCGCTAGGGCTCCAAAGCCAAAGTTCTCAGATGCTGCACTTAGACTTATTGCTTCTAAGCCACCCTTGAAGATGTGGGTGGCTAAGAAAGCTTAACTCTCTTTTGCAGGGAAAGGTCTCCAGCAGAAAACCAAAATCGTCTGACGCTATTGCTGGGGACCTTAAACATCTTGTAGGGCGCAAGATCAAATGCCCGAATGGTCTTACTATGTACTTTGTTCCTGAATCGCTTGCTACTCTCCCTATTAGTCCTAATCTGGATCTAAGCTTTCATAACCCACTGGTTCGTCAAATGTTTTTGCTTCACAATTCTCTTCGTGAAGCCTATCCCCCTAACTGCACTGTAGGGTACGACACCAGCGTCTTCAGAATGGATTATTGATAGTGGGTGTACCAATCACATGACTGGCAAAAGAAGCCTTCTTATGGACTTAACTTTAGGTCCATTCGACAAGAGTCACATCACATTTGCTGACCCTGGTAAAAGTAAGGTATTGGGTCTAGGTAGAGTTGCAATCTCAAAGGATCAACACATGGATAAAGTCATGCTTGTTGAATCCCTTGGCTTCAACTTAATGTCTGTCTCAATGCTTTGCGATTTGAACATGATCGTAATGTTTGGAAAATATTGCTGCCCTGTTCTAATGGAATCTGACAAGTCTCTAGTGTTTGAAGGGTATCGGAAAGATGATTTGTACGTGGTAGATTTCTCAGCATGACCACAGCTTGCCGTATGTCTTCTAGCAAAAGCTTCAGAATGCTGGCTCTGGCATCAGAGGCTAGGGCATGCTGGCATGAGGAACCTCCACACCCTTGCAAAGAAGAAGCATGTCATAGGCATCGAGGGCGTCAAGTTCAAGAAATATCACTTATGCGGTGCCTGTGAAGCAGGAAAGATGACGAGGGCCAAACATCCCTCGAAGACAATCATGACAACTACTCGACCCTTCGAACTGCTCCACATGGATCTTTTCGGTCCTACTCATTACTCAACTCTTACTACTACTGCTTGTCTATATGGCTTTGTCATTATTGATGATTATTCTAGATATACTTGGGTGCACATAATCGTCTACAAGACTGAAGTGCAGGATGTCTTCAGACGCTTCGCCAATCGAGCAATGAACAACTATGGCGCCAAGATAAAGCACATCAGAAGTGACAATGGCACTGAATTCAAGAACACTGGCCTTCATACATATCTTGATACTTTGGGCATCACACATGAATTCTCAGCCCCGTACACACCACAGCAGAATGGCATCGTCGAACACAAGAACAGAACACTCATTGAGATGGCCCAAATGATGCTTGATGAATACAAGACTCCAAGAAAATTCTGGCCTGAAGCCATTGATACTGCATGCCATACAATCAATCGTGTTTATATTCACAAGCTTCTGAACAAGACATCTTATGAGCTCCTTACTGGCAAGAAGCCAAATGTCAGTTACTTCAGAGTATTTGGAGCCAGGTGCTGGATCAAGGATCCACATTACACTTCAAAATTTACACCAAAAGCACATCAGGGTTTTATGCTTGGATATGGAAAGGATTCACACTCCTACAGAGTCTTCAATCTCTTTCATTATAAGGTGGTTGAAACAGTGGATGTGCGGTTCGATGAGACTAACGGTTCACAGCGAGAGCACCTGCCAAACGTGCTAGATGAAGTTCCATCCAGTGAATCAATCAAACTAATGGGAACTGGAGAAATCATACCCTCTGAAGCTCAACCTGAAGAGGAACTTATCATCTCCGCACCTGATCAACCTGAAGACAATGCTCGGCCTGAAGACAATCCCTCTAACAACGACAATGATCAGCAAGAGCAAAATCTTCGCCCTGTACATCCTCGTGTTGCCAATGAAGTGCAGATTGAGAGAATAATTGATAGCATCAATGCACCTGGTCGGCTCACTCGTTCAAGGGCAACTCAACTAGCAAATTTCTGTGGGAACTTCGCTTTCGTCTCAATAACAGAAACCAAGAAAGTTGAAGAAGCCTTCATGGAACCTGAATGGATTCAAGCTATGCAAGAAGAGCTTCAACAGTTTGAGCTGCATAATGTATGGGAACTGGTTAAGCGTCCTGATCCTCGAAAGCACAATATAATAGGCACCAAATGGATATACCGCAACAAGCAAGATGAGCATGGTCAAGTTGTTAGAAACAAAGCTCGTCTTGTTGCTCAAGGATATACTCAAGTGGAAGGCATCGACTTCAATGAAACATTTGCTCCTGTGGCTAGACTTGAAGCCATACGCATACTGCTGGCCTATGCAAATCATCATAACATACTTCTATATCAAATGGATGTGAAGAGCTCCTTTCTCAATGGCAAGATTGAAGAAGAAGTGTATGTTGCACAACCGCCTAGCTTTGAAGATCCAAAACATCCTGACATGGTATACAAGCTCAACAAGGCACTGTATGGCCTCAAACAAGCCCCTCGGGATTGGTATGACACACTCAAATACTTCCTGAAGAGCAAAGGCTTCATACCTGGTTCCCTCGACCCCACTCTCTTCACAAAGACATATGATGGTGAACTGTTTGTGTGCCAAATATATGTGGATGGCATCATCTTCGACTGCACCAATCAGAAGTACAGTGAAGAGTTTGGATATATGATGCAAGAGCAATATCAGATGTCCATGATGGGAGAGCTAAAGTTCTTCCTCGGTCTTCAAATACAACAGCAACACAACGGCATCTTCATATCTCAAGACAAGTATCTCAAAGATTGCCTGAAGAAGTTCAGTATGCAAGACTGCAAAGGCTTCACGACGCCAATGCCAGCCAAACATCACCTGGGTCCCGACAAAAATGGTAAAGAGTTCGATCAAAAGGTATACCGCTCCATGATTGGTTCTTTACTTTATCTATGTGCATCTAGGCCAGATATTATGCTTAGTGTTTGCATGTGTGCTCGATTCCAAGCGGCACCAAAGGAGTCGCATCACTTAGCTGTGAAGCGAATTCTTCGATATTTGGCTCACACCCCAACTCTAGGATTATGGTATCCAAAGGGCTCAGAGTTTGATCTGGTTGGATTCTCGGATGCTGATTATGCTGGTGACAAGGTGGATCGCAAGTCTACATCAGGCACATGTCATTTTCTGGGATGATCACTTGTATGTTGGTCTTCAAAGAAGCAGAACTGTGTATCTCACGGACATGTACCTGTGACAGCATTGAGGTGCGAGGGAAGGGGAAGAGGTCATATGCATTCTCAGAAGATTTTGAAGATAAATCAGTTTAGAAGACATTGACCTCATCGTGCGAAGACATTCACTCATAGATAAGGAGTTGGTTCCAGATTTGTACGAATCCAAAGATCAGTACAAGTGAGGAATCTAACTACTTTGTGAAGCGTAAGTGAATATACTAGGCATGTTATGAGATGCAGTATGAAAGAGATCCAACGTGTGTGAATAGAAACTGCTTGTGGTAGAAAGTGACAAAGCTATAGGATCAAAGGGGCCGTAAAAAGGAAGTTTTATTTACCACACGAAGAACTGCTAGACGGAGTGGAAGAGGATTATAATCAGCGCAAGACCCGAATCCAGTGGATTCGAAGATATTGGGTAGAACAATGGTTCAAATACCAGTTTGTGACCCAAGAATATGCTAAGAAAAATGCCATCAAGCGACCGTGGGGAGACATCCTATACAAGAATCTTCAACCCAGGTCCAGAGAAGAAGCCATTGAACAAGGCTTCTATCCCTGCATGGTCCGTGGGCCACAGCCTACAGATGCACACCCATCGTCACTACTATGGTGCCGTGACGACAATCTGTTCAAGCGCAACTTCCAGTTTGCCAAGAACTCGGCGAAGTAGAACAAGAAGTCTTTGGGATTAGACTTCAACCCTGATCCCTCTGCTCCCCGTGCCGATGGAACTCGCGAAGCTGAACCCAATCTTCTTGGGCCCTTCTACAACCTGAAGGTCTCATCACCCATATTGTGGTTCAAGGGACTGCCGTGAATGGGCCTACAGATGACGCTGACTCAGATGAAGCGCCTGCAGCGCCGAAGCCAAAGAAACTGAAGCAGCCAAAAGCTTCAAAGCCTGCCTCCTCACCAAAAATCTTCACGGGCGAAGCCATTGGCCACTGCACCTCCTGAAGACAGTGTGCAGTTTGAAGATTTGTCACGCATCTCCAAGCCCCAGAAGGTCAAGATGCCTCTGCCACACACCGGCCAAGAACTGACAGCTGCTGCTATTCTGCGCAACGATGCCATTGATCTGTCCGGTGATGAAGATCTTGCAGATGACGCTCTTGAGCAGCTGATCAAGAGCAAAGAAGAAGCAGAAATCTTCAACAATTTGCCTCTCTTTGACGTGGCAATCATCCACGACTTCATTGATGAGTGGTTTGAAACGCCCAACCTCAGCTTCGAAGACCTGCAACTTCCCATTGGTCTCAGTGTCGCCTTCCATGGCGCCATTGCTTCAGAGCTAGCTCTCGCTCAGCGCATCGTCGAACTGAAGCAAAAGATTGACTATGAAAAGGCTCAGTTCAAGAAGCATATGGCCAAGCTTAGTGTACAAGAGGTCAAGAACTTCAAGCTCATGCTGCACGAGCTTAAAGAAGCCTTTCTCAAAAAGCGTGAAGAAGCTCAAGGTTCTCGTGAGCGCATGAAGAGCCTGGCTGACAAGTGTGTGCAAGGCTACAACGAGGCTGAGAAGCGCAAGGCCCTTGGGCGTCCGGGCATTGATCCCAGGATGGCTGCTAAGCAGAAGAAGAAGCCCACTGTGGCCGAACCCAACGCACCAAGGCAGGAAGAAGATCCCATTGTCTTCCCAACTAGCATGACTGGCTCGAAGCCAAAGGCCCGGTCAACCGCTTCAGAGCTGAAGAAGACGAGGACTGCTGAGGCTGAAGCCAGAAAGAGGAAACATCCTGAAGTCTCTGCTATTGCTCCCTCCAAGAAGAAGTGGAAGACCAAGAAGGAACGGGCTGCTCCCACAGAGCCCTTGATTGTTGAAACCATCTCCATGGTTCGCCCTGACGCTGAACCTCAAGAACGTCAACTGACTGTCCATGATCCTGCTTTCACAAAGGCTCATGAAGTTGAATACTTTCTAGTAGCTGATGCCATCGCTGCTGAAGACATTGGTCACCATGACCATGTTGAAGATGATGCAGTTCTTCCTCAGCTCGAGCACCAAAAGGTATCATCGCCTGTGCTAACGCACAGCGAACTCATCAGCATTGGTCGTCCTCTGATGCCAATTGCTCAGGATGCATCATGGGCTGATCGCCCACAAGGACAAGAGGAAGAAGACTTTGAGGCCTAGCCAACTCCAACTCCACAGGCGTCGCCAGCGTTACGCAAGCTTCGCAAAGGACCAAGGCCTCCAGTCTCTGAGTCTGAAGCTAAAGTTGCTGAAGACATTCTGGCTGCATCAGCCGATGAAGAAGAAACCCCAAAAGCTGCTACTCCCCCGTCCCACCAAGAAGCTGTTCTCGAGGAGAACGTGACTGTGACTGACCCTCCAACTCGTCAAGTGGAGGTTGAGAATCTTGAGGCTGCCACCACCAACACCAATGAAGCCACTGACGCTGTCTTGGCTGAAGCTAATGTGGAGCCTTCACCAACCCAAGCACTAGAAGTCAGCAAAGCCACTGATCCCATTGCTTCTGTTCCTGCGCCTGCTGCTGGTCTTCAATTCGACTATCATGTTGAGCACAGGCCTCAGGTACAGAAGCCAATCCCAAGATTGCCCAGGTTTCCAGGTCCTGCATCAGCACCTGGATCCTTCAATGTCAATGGCTTCAAAGCAGACAACACTTTCTTCAATAGCTCCAGGAACCCCTACTCAAGGGAAAGAATATCATCTAATTGGTTCTGGAGCTATCCGCAGCGAAGCTATTACTCCTGCATTCTATACAATCAAGGTCGTATCTTCCCACATAAGCGTCTTGACATTGAAGCAATAGCTGGTCTGCCCTGTCTGGAAGAAGCTCTGGATTGCTTCAAAGAGGTTGGATTGTTGTCGTTCGTCACCGACCAAGAGCATTGGAATGAAGAGTTGCTGCTCCAATTCTATGCCACACTTCACATCCGTGGGTACAACAGAGATCCGAAGACTTGGGTCCTGGAGTGGATGACAGGAAATGTTCATCACGAAGCCAAAGCCTTTGATATCATTGAGCTCACTGGTCTACCCACTCCTGGCGATCTCTATGAATCTGGCTGTCAACTTCACAGTGAAGCTGTGGAGAGCATCTTTCAGAAGCCTGAACCTAACATGAGTCAGATGCTCAGTATGATGAAGCCATTGCCCCAAGATGCTGCATATCCCAAGGAGTTCTTCGTTGAAGACCTTGAGTATCTGCCAAGGACTATTTATCACATCATAAGGCGAACTCTCTGGCCCATCAAAGGACATTCTCCACATGCCAAGCTGGAAGGTGCAATGAAGACTTTGGTCTTCTATATTCTTCATGGCAAAAGCTTCAATGCACAGGACTTCTTCATCCGCCAACTTGCTGCATCGGGCTCTGATCTTTTTGGCTTGAAGTTCTACGCTCCATGGATAATGCGGCTGATCAAACTCCACTCCGCTATCTCATATCAGCCATCTGCTCGCAATCATCGGATCTTTCTGCCTGATGTGGATATGTCTATTGAAGCCATTTATCTTGAGCCTGCCAAGGAACCTCTAAGTCTTCATAATGCGGAGCATCAAAGTTTTTCTTAGAACATTGAAGGAGTTGAAGCAGTCACTCGTGTGTATCCTTTGGCTGGAACTACACGTGCACCACATCCTGCTCTCACTGAAGCCACCGATAGCACAATTTCCCAACGACCCAAGAAGCGCACTCGTGTTCTCAATGACTGCGAGCTTCTTGTGGCTCTTCATCAGAAATAGGATAGGCATCATGACTGGCTGAAGCGCCAAATGCAAAGCCTCTTGGTGGATGTTAACCGCATTCGCAATATTGCCACCAAGAATGCCTTTGTTGCACACGAAACCTCTCGACGCACCTGGAAAGGGCTGACGCTAGTGTGCTCTGAAGATGATCTTTAAGAGAATGGATTCTCTGAACGCTTCAAGTTTGACTCCACACCTCCTCGAAGGGCAGTGCTGCGACGAACTCCATCTCTTGAAGACTCTGAGTTCTCTTCCTCTGCTGCAACTATGAATGCCAGAGTGATTGAGGATGAAGACGATGCTACTTCACCACCACCTCCTTCAGCATGCTTCGACACTGCTCCAAGTTCTTTTGCACCGCCGAACACCACCGACGACCCTGCTGCTTCACCTACTCTTCATGGGAACGAGTAGATGCTCCATGTCTTCAAACCTTTTTGGTCCTTACTGACAAAAGGGGGAGAAGCATATGAGTTTGATAGTCTTCAAGCGGGTCCATATGGGCGGTTGCTTTATATTTTGCTTCGTGTTTACAACTCTCATTTGATACATTTGGTTCTTTGAGTTGTAACACTTAAACTCGATGGTCGTCTGCCACTTATTTGCCACTTTGTGATGCGATGATAAATTCCGCATGTGCGACGATAAATTCCGCACTTAGATCATTTTGCAGACGTCCATTTTCCATTATGCATGTCATTATCTTCACATACCTTCTCGTGCATAATGAATTGTCATCATAAGTTGAAGAGGATCTCCATGAGTACAACCTGCCATGTGCATTTGCATACCAAAAGCAAATTACTTATATGCACATCTTTAGGGGGAGCCCCTGCAACTTATGAAGACAATTCCTTATCCTTTACAATTTCACATATTATACTCCCCGTTGAAAACTTCAACTAGTTTGTCATCAATCACCAAAAAGGGGGAGATTGTAAGTGCATCTAGTGCCACCCCTAGTTGGTTTTGGAGTATTGACAACAAACCTAGTTGAGGGACTAATGTGTTTGTGAGAATTGCAGGATAACACAGGTAGAAGTCCCTCATTGATTCGGTTTTCCTACCAGAGATGGCCCCTAAAAATGTATGAAGGCATTGATGTCAAAGGTGGTATATGAAGATATTCTCATTGAAGACTATGACAAGAGAAGACATCGCATGAAGCCTATGGAGCTCGAAGACTTAGATCTTTCGTAGTTCTTTTTCTTCTTTGTTGAGTCATAGGAACCACCGTACTATTAAGTGAGGTCCAAGTGAACCAGTCAGAATGACTGAAGTGATGCTTAACCTATGTCTTCGAGTGAAGACTATGAGAGCGAATCTTGTCCAGAGTCGGACAAGTCAGCTTTGCTTGTAGCCCAAGTAAAGTTGCCGTGTGTGTTTGAATCTAACCATTGGAACACGTGTCAGTTCGTTAGTGACCCAGGGTCATTTCGGACAAATCAGGTCGGGTTGCCTAGTGGCTATAAATAGCCCACCCCTACAACCATAAACGGTTGGCTGCTCAGAGTTAGAGTACGGCTTTTGTCGTTTGAGAGCAATCCACCTCGAAGCCTTTGAGAGAGAATTCCTTGCGAGGATAAAGCCCTAACCACCCAGAGCCAAAGAGAGTTAGGCATCACTTAAGTCTTCTTGTCTGTGTGATCTGAAGACTTATTACACTTGATTGTGAATCCTCCAGCCGGTTAGGCGTCGCGTTCTGAGCATCCAAGAGACATTGTGGATCGCCGGTGAACGAAGTCTGTGAAGGTTTGGGAATCTACCTTGAAGACTTACCAGAGTGATTGGGCGAGGTATGTGTGACCTTAGCTCAAGGGGAATACGGTGAGGACTGGGTGTCCTGAGCTGCGTGTTCAAGACTGTGTGTCCGGGACTGTGTGTCCTCAGGTTTAAATACCTAGCCGCCCTAACCAGACGTACAGTTGTCACAGCAATTGGAACTGGTCCAACAAATCATTGTCTTCAACGAGTCATTGGTTTCATCCTTCCCTTCCCTTTACTTACTGTTGGTCCTTGTGAAGTCATTGTATGATTGCATTATCTTTTGTCTTCACTGAGTGGCTGCGTGTTCTGTTTGGCTTCATAATATCTTCCTACTTGATCCTTACTACATTGCTACTATTAGTCATTGTGCTTTCACTCCATTGAATACTTGACTATGGTTTGCCTAGTGTAGTCTACCTTCCGTTGCATGGTAATAGGTTTATTTCTATCGTTTGTCTTCAAAACTTCCATGTTTTGAAGACTTCCATAAAAATCGCCTATTCATCCCCCCTGTAGTCGATATAACGCACTTTCACCACCATCATCAGCGTGTTCCATCAGAACATGCGTAACCGCAAGATGCGCGAAGAACTGGCAATGAACAAGGTGAAAGATGTGGCAGAACTCTATGTTCTTGCTGACAGATGTGCCCGAGCTGAAGAGGGAAGGAAGTACCCCGGCGAAGATGCCAGCGTGGAAACCGACTCCCCAGATGAGGATACTGCCGCCCCGGCGAAGAAAGGCCGGCGCCACAACAGGAAGCGCAAAGGTAATGTTGTGCTTGCCGTCGAGGGATCTGACGACGCCGGCTTCGCCAAGAAAACCAAGGCAGATGACCCTGGCAAGGAAATTGCCAGATGTGTCGCTTGCCGGGCCTTGGCGGCTGCCAAGAAGCCAGGAAACTCCCAAGCAATACTGCAAGATCCATCGCACCAAAGGCCATGATCTCCAGAACTGCCGACAGGTTGAGCTCCTTGCTGAGAAGCAGAGGGCTGAATATGAGAGGCGGGACAAGGAGAAATGCCGGGACGATGCTGAGGGGTCCAGCAAGAAGCGTGACGGCCAGGCGGGCCGTCGCGACAAAGATAAACAACAGGAGAGGCCTGCCCGGGGCTGTGACAAAAAGCCAGAAGACGATGATCACGAAGAGGACGATGAGTCTGGTGACCAAGAATTTCAGAAAGCTACAGAGGCCATGTGCGTCGATGGCGGCGCCTCGCTGCATACCTCTCACCGCCAGCTTAAACAATGGGCGCGTGAGATTACAGCGGCGGAACCGTCGTTTGATGCCCAAAGGCCGCTGAAGTAGTCTAGCACACCTATCATTTTTGACACTGAGGATCACCCTGATCGCACTACTGCAGTCGGGTGCTTGCCATTGTTGGTTTCACCAACAATGCACAACCTCAAGGTGACAAAGATGCTAGTCGATGGAGGGGCTGGTCTAAACTTAATCTCGCCTGCCATGATCGAGAAATTGCAAATTCCTGATGAAGACCTTGAAGAGACGGGCACGTTTCAGGGGGTCAACCCAGGAAGAAGTCAACCAAAGGGAAAGGTCACGTTGCCCGTGACTTTTGGGAGTGATCTGAACTACAAGATAGAAAGGATAGTGTTCGACGTTGCCAAGATCCCCTTGCCTTACAACGGGATCCTTGGCCGCCCAGCGCTGGCCAAGTTCATGGCGGTGTCACATTATGCCTACAACACCCTGAAGATGCCGGGGTCTGTGACGATCATCACCGTCCCATCAGACAAGAAGGATGCGCTAATTTGCGCTGACCAACTCTACCAACAAGCAGTTGCAGCAGCCGCCACTGCTAAGGCACTTGCTCCTGCCGTTGGAGCCCCGGGAAGGCAAAATAAGAAGATCGGTGAGACCTCAGGCACCCACTCCGGCAAGCGCACCTCTTCGGAGTGTAGCGCTCCCGTCGAGGACATGCCAGAGAGCTCCGCCGACAAAAACAAGAAGTCCAGGGCCACACCGCCGGGAACCAAGAAGGTTTCCATCAAGGAGGACGGCACGGGAGGAGCTTTTACCATAAGCTCCACCCTTGACGACAAATAGGAAGACGCGCTCGTCACCTTCCTGCGGGCGAATGTCGATGTGTTTGCATGGCAAGCATCCGACATCCCCGGCGTTCCCAAGGAGGTGATTGAGTACCACCTTGCTGTCTGTCCTCATGCGCGGCCTGTCAAGCAGAAGGTCAGAAAGCAAGCTTTGGAACGACAAGAGTTCATCACAGAGGAGATCCGGAAACTGGAAGCAGCGGGTTTGGTAAGAGGAGTGCTCCATCCAACGTGGTTGGCCAATCCGGTGGTAGTGCGCAAGGCAAATGGGAAGTGGAGGCTGTGTATTGATTACATAGATATTAATAAGGCTTGTCCAAAAGACCCCTTCCCGTTGCCGCGCATCGACCAGATTGTTGACTCCACAGCTGGGTGCGATCTATTATCATTCCTCGATTCCTACTCCGGCTACCACCAGATCTTCATGACAAGGGAAGATGAAGAGAAAACGGCATTCATCACCCCATGTGGTACGTATTGCTTTATATGGATGCCTTTCGGGTTGAAGAGTGCTGGTTCAACGTTTTCAAGGGCGGTCCAGATTGGTTTTGAACCCCAGCTCCATAGAAATATCGAAGCTTATATGGATGATATAGTGGTCAAAACCAAGAACAGGGCAACCCTCATATCAGATTTACAAGAAACATTTGCAAACCTACGCAAGGTCAATCTCAAGCTGAACCCTAAGAAGTGTGTCTTCGGCATCCCGTCTAGCAAGCTTCTCGGGTTCTTTGTGTCACAGCATGGGATAGAGGCCAATCCGGACAAGATAAAAGCTATAGAGCAGATTGAAGTGCCCAAGCGAGTCAAGGATGTGCGTCGGCTTGCTGGTTGCGTTGCCGCCATGAGCAGGTTCATTTCCAAGTCCGCCGAGCGCGCCCTTCCCTTTTTCAAGATTTTGAAAAAGGCGGGCCCGATGGAGTGGACGCCAGAAGCCGAAGCAGCATTGCAAGATTTGAAGAGGTACCTCTCCTCCGCGCCAATACTAGTTGCACCTAGGCCACAGGAACCGTTGCTGCTGTACATGGAGGCAACGAACCAGGTGGTCAGCGCCGCACTAGTGGCGCGGAGAGAAATTGATGATGAGGTAATAGTAGGGATGGAGCCCGATGGCACCGATGCCGAGATGACGCAGCCAATTGAAGTGCCACCGAAGGAGAAAATGATGCAGCACCCGGTCTACTTTGTCAGTTCCCTCCTGCAGGGGGCTAGATCGAGGTACTCCGGTGTGCAAAAACTGCTCTTCAGCCTTCTTATGGCCTCGAGGAAGCTGCGTCACTACTTCTAGGCGCACGAAATCACTGTCGTCACTCGCCTCCCTCTGCAACGGATATTTCACAATCCAGACACAATGGGAAGGATCGTAGAGTGGGCACTGGAACTGTCCAGCTTTGGCCTCAAGTTTGAGAGTTCCTCGACAATTCAAAGTCGAGTCCTGGCGGAGTTCGTTGCAGAATGGACCGTGACGCCTGACGAAGAAACCCAAGAGACTACTCTCCCCGGCAAGGAGGCAAGTTGCGACTGGATCATGTACTTTGATGGAGCTTTCTCCTTACAAGGTGCCGGGGCTGGCGTACTGCTTGTCGCGCCCACCGGAGAGCACCTCAAGTACGTGATCCAGATGCACTTCCCCAAGGAGGTGTCAACAAACAATACGGCTGAGTATGAAGGGCTACTTGCCGATCTTAGGATCGCGGCGGACCTCGGAATCAAGAAACTCATCGTCAGAGGCGACTCGCAACTTGTCGTCAAGAAAGTCAACAAGGATTACCAGAGCCCGTTGATGAAGGCCTACGTCGATGAAGTGAGAAAGCTGGAAGAGCATTTTGACGGTATACAGGCAGAATACGTTCCCCGAGCGGAGAACGATATCGCCAATTACCTATCAAAACGCGCTGCCCTCAAGCTACCTGTGGAACCAGGTACCTTTGTGCTTCGTCTAACTCAGCCATCCGTTGATCCATCAACAGAGCAGAACAAGGGGAGAAAATCAGGGCCCGGCAAGTACTTTCCCGCCGAGCTCCCTGGAGCCGCCGACAAGGATGTTGCCGGAGACACTGAGCCCGCCATGGGACGGCTAGCTCCAACAGAGCATCAAGCTCTTGCCATGGAGACAGCTGCTCCGATAGCGGAGGAAATGCCTTTAGTCCTCGCCGTCGAGCTCCAGGCTCCAGCGTGGGCACAACATACCGTCCGATTCCTCCAAACAGGGGAACTTCCTGAGGAGCAGGAAAAGCGGAAAAAGTAGCCTATCGCTCTACTATGTACCAGTTCGTCGATGACGTCCTGTACAAAAAGAGGCCGAAGGGCGTGAAATTGAAGTGTATCCCTCGAGAGGAAGGACTGGGGCTGTTGGCAGAGATACATGGAGGCATATGTGGATCCCACATCGGGTCAAGGGCCCTTGCCGGCAAAGCGTTTCGGCAAGGCTTCTTCTGGCCCACCGCCCTCCAGGATGCGACGACACTAGTCACCAGGTGTGAAGTGTGTCAGTTCCATTCAAAGAAGCTTCATCAGCCAGCTCAATCCCTTCAAACCATTCCTCTCTCCTGGCCTTTGTCGGTCTGGGGGCTCGACATACTAGGCCCTTTCCCCCGCGCTATCGGAGGCTTTGAGTACTTGTACATTGCAATCGACAAGTTCACAAAGTGGCCAGAAGTGGAAGCAGTGAGGAAGGTCACAGCACAGTCAGCCATCAAGTTCTTCAAAGGACTGGTGTGCTGTTTTGGTGTACCAATAGGGTTATCACCGACAATGGCACGCAGTTCACAAGCCACACCTTCATGCAATATATTCAAGACCTCGGCAGCAAGGTCTGTTTCACTTCCGTTGCTCACCCACGAAGCAATGGTCAAGCTGAGAGGGCAAATGTTGAAGTACTGCGAGGCCTAAGGACAAAGACCTTTGACAGACTGCACAAGAGTGGAAGGCACTGGATTGATGAATTGCTGGCGGTTCTTTGGTCAATCAGAACGACACCAAATTGAGCCACCGGCTAGACACCCTTTGCCCTGGTATACGGGGCAGAAGCAGTTCTCCCCATGGAACTCATATATGGGTCACCTCGAGTGCTCGCTTATGACGAGCTTGAGCAAGAGAAATTGCGGTAAGATGACGCAACGCTCCTTGAGGAAGATCGTCTTCGGGCGGTTGTGAGAGCAGCGCGCTACCAGCAAGCCTTGCGCCGCTACCATAGCTGCAAGGTTCATGCCCGAAGCTTTGAGGAAGGCGACCTTGTTCTTCGGCGCGTTCAATCGGCCAAGAATTCCAAGAAGTTGACGCCAAGGTGGGAAGGCCCTTATCGGGTAATATGAGTCACCAGGCCCGGCGCAGTCCGCTTGGAGACCGAAGATGCCGTTCCGGTGAGTAACTCCTGGAACATTGAGCATCTTCGTAAGTTTTACCCGTGAGGCGCGGCTTGCCGGGCCTCCCGGCAAGACACCTTTTGTATGAGCCTTTCCGATGACGCATGTAACCCTCTGTACAAAGCCAGGCGCAGACCCTAAGCACGAGTAAATGAAGCGCTGGCGCCCTAAGTTATAGCATGCATGCTAGGTCAAGTCTCGTCCTTGATTAGGGTTGATAGTGCTTAGCGGCGACTAACCCCTAGCTTAGAGGTCGAGTGTGCGTCTCTTTGTCTTTCTTTTGTCTTCTTTGGTTCATATGACACACAGATATCCGTGCCGAACCACTTGGGGAGGAAAAAAAAGAGGAACAGACCAGCATCTAGCCCTCGGCAAGCCAGTATTACCGGGGGCAGCAAGAGCAAAGATTCATCCACGGCGAACCAGGGTTGCCGGGGACTGCAGCTTCAGATAAGTTCTTCATCCCTTATCATGCATTCCATTATGGACTGAGGTATGTGAAACCTCGTTTTCCCCTAAGCTACCGTGCTCCCATAACTCTAGGCCCTAGGGCTCGTCCCTGGGGCCAAGTTTGGTCGTAGTCGCGACAGCGAAAAGATGAAACAAGGAGCCTGAACCCGCCTCATCCTTGCCTCCGCCAAAGGCGTGAGGAAGGTCGAGCGAAGTGGGGAGACGGCAAGGCCTATTACTGGGCAAGGAAATGTTTATCTTGAAGATATCAAGGATTTACTCCTTGTCGTGGGTTCCATCCGCAAGCAAATGACCCGGGAAGCATCCCTTTTTCATTAAAAAAAACATTCCACTCAAGTACAGTCCATAGGGAATGAAAAACATGAATGATGGGATTACAAGTTTTAAATTCAACAAAGGCCCGAAGGCTTACAAACTAAAAAGAGATAAGGTGCCTGAGGGAGTCCTGGATTAGGGGGTGTCCGGATGGCCGGACTATAACTTCAGCCGGACTCCTGGACTATGAAGATACAAGATTGAAGACTTCGTCCCGTGTCTGGAAGAGACTTTCCATGGCATGGAAGGCAAGCTTGGCGATACGGATATGTAGATCTCCTACCATTGTAACCAACTTTGTGTAACCCTAACCCTCTCCGGTGTCTATATAAACCGGAGGGTTTTAGTCCGTAGGACAACATACAGAACAACAATCATACCATAGGCTAGCTTCTAGGGTTTAGCCTCTCCGATCTCGTGGTAGATCTACTCTTGTACTACCCATATGATCAATATTAATCAAGCAGGACTTAGGGTTTTACCTCCATCAAGAGGGCCCGAACCTGGGTAAAACTTCGTGTCCCTTGCCTCCTGTTACCATCTGGCCTAGACGCATAGTTCAGGACCCCCTACCCGAGATCCGCCGGTTTTGACACCGACATTGGTGCTTTCATTGAGAGTTCCTGTGTCGTCGCCGTTAGGCTTGATGGCTCCTACGATCATCAATAGCGATGCAGTGCAGGGTGAGACCTTCCTCCCCGGACAGATCTTCGTCTTCGGCGGCTTCGCACTGCGGGCCAATTCACTTGGCCATCTAGAGCAGATCAAAAGCTATGCCCCTGGCCGTCAGGTCAGATTTGGAAGTTTAAACTACACGGCCGACATCCGCGGGGACTTGATCTTCGACGGATTCGAGCCACTTCCGAGTGCGCCGCACTGTCACGACGAGCATGATCTAGCTCTCCCGCCGAACAGTGCCCTGGAGGCCGCACCCGCATCGGCTTTGACCCTTAATTCGGAGCCAACTGCACCGATCGAGGATGGGTGGTTGGACGCCGCCTCAGGGCTGCGATCCCAACGGTGATCGAGCCGAACACCAGCCCCGCACTCCGCGAGACTCGTGACTCCAAGGAGCCGGACTCCTCTCCGGACTCCAAACCCTCCGCGCCCCTGCCGATCGAATCCGATTGGGCGCCGATCATGGAGTTTACTGCCGCGGACATCTTTCAGCACTCGCCTTTCGGCAATATTCTGAAGACACTACAGTCTCTCTCTTCATCAGGAGAGCCCTGGCCGGACTACGGTCAGCAACGTTGGGATACGGACAATGAAGAAATTCAAAGCCCACCCACCACCCACTTTGTAGCCACTGTCGACGATTTAACCGACATGCTCGACTTCGACTCCGAAGACATCGACGGTATGGACACCGATGCAGGAGATGATGAAGAACCAGCGCCTATTGGGCCCTGGAAAGCCACATCGTCGTATGACATATACATGGTGGACACCCCAAAAGAAGGAGATGGCGATGGAACAGCGGAGGATGACCCCTCCAAGAAACAGCCTAAGCGCCGGCGTTAGTGGCGCCGCTCAAAATCCCGCCAAAGCAAATACGGTGATTCCAGCACGGGAGATAATAATACTCCGGAGAGTGCCGAAGAAAACCCCCTCCAGCAAGATTCAGCACAGGAGGACGGAGAAGCCAGCCCTCATGAGAGAGCGGCAGACAGAGAGCTCGAGGACGATAATTATATGCCTCCCTCCGAAGATGAGGCAAGCCTCGACGATGATGAATTCATCGTGCCAGAGCATCCCGTCGAGCAAGAGCGTTTTCAACGCAGGCTTATGGACACGGCAAGAAGCCTCAAGAAAAAACAGCAACAACTTAGAGCTGATCAAGATTTGCTAGTCGACAGATGGACTGAAGTCCTTGTGGCTGAAGAGCATAAACTCGAACGCCCCTCCAAGAGCTACCCAAAGCGCAGGTTACTACCCTGATTAGAGGAGGAAGCACTTAAACCTACATCACCAGCACTTGATACGGCTGACCGGCCACCTCGTGGCCGCGACAGAGAGGCCTCTCGGCCCTCCACTCAAGCCGCACCCCATACCAAGGCACGGGAAAATGCGCCAGACCTGTGAGATATGTTGGGGGACAAGGCAAGGCAAACAAGATCGATCTACGGATCACGTGGGCGCCCCACGACTCGAGACGGTAACCGTCACGCCGGACACAAATCCGGTAGGGCCGAACACAGTAGACAAAGCTCATTGGAGCTACGTCGTGATATAACCCAGTACAGAGGCGCCGCACACCCACTATGCTTCACAGACGAAGTAATGGATCATCAAATCCCCGAGGGTTTCAAACCCGTAAACATCGAATCATATGATGGCACAACATATCCTGCGGTATGGATCGAGGATTATCTCCTCCATATCCACATGGCCCGTGGCGATGATCTCCACGCCATCAAATACCTCCCACTCAAGCTTAAAGGACCAGCTCGGCATTGGCTTAACAGCTTGCCAGCAGGATTAATCAGTTGTTGGGAGGACCTGGAAGCCACATTCCTTGACAATTTCCAGGGCACTTATGTGCGACCACCAGACGCCGATGACCTAAGCCACGTAATTCAGCAGCCAGAGGAATCGGCCAGGCAATTCTGGACACGGTTCCTAACAAAGAAAAATCAAATAGTCGACTGTCCGGACGCAGAGGCCCTAGCAGCCTTCAAGCACAATATCCGTGAAGAGTGGCTTGCCTAGCACCTTGGACAGGCAAAGCCGAAATCTATGGCAGCACTCATGACACTCATGACCCGCTTTTGCTCGGGGGAAGACAACTGGCTTGCTCGTAGCAACAATATGACCAAGAACCCTGGTAATTCGGATACGAGGGACAGTAGTGGCAGGTCGCGTCGCAACAAGCAGAAGCGCCATATTAACGGCGACAATGCTGAGGATACGGCAGTTAATGCCGGATTTAGAGGCTATAAATCCGGTTAGTGGAAAAAGCCATTCAAAAGAAATCCTAGGGGCCCGTCCAGTTTGTGCCAGATACATGGCACCCCCGAAAAGCCGGCCAATCACACCAACAGGGATTGTTGGGTGTTCAAGCAGGCAGGCAAGCTAAATGCCGAAAATACCAACAAGGGGCTGCATAGCGATGACGACGAAGAGCCCCGGCCGCCGAACAACAGTGGGCAGAAGGGTTTTCCGCCACAAGTGCAGACGGTGAACATGATATACGCAACCCACATCCCCAAGAGGGAGCGGAAGCGCGCGTTAAGGGACGTATACGCGGTAGAGCCAGTCGCCCCAAAGTTCAACCCATGGTCCTCCTGCCCGACCACCTTTGATCGAAGGGACCATCCCACTAGCACCCGTCATGGCGGATTCGCCGCATTGGTTCTAGACCCAATTATTGATGGATTTCATCTCACTAGAGTCCTTATGGACGGCGACAGCAGCCTGAACCTGCTTTACCAAGATACAGTGCGGAAAATGGGCATAGATCCCTCGAGGATTAAGCCCACCAAAACAACCTTTAAAGGCGTAATACCAGGTGTAGAGGCCAACTGTACAGGCTCAGTCACACTTGAAGTGGTCTTCGGATCTCCAGATAATTTCTGAAGCGAGGAGTTAATCTTCGACATAGTCCCATTCCGCAGTGGCTATCACGCACTGCTCGGGCGAACCGCATTCGCCAAGTTCAATGCGGTACCGCACTACACATACCTTAAGCTCAAGATGCCAGGCCCTCGAGGAGTAATTACGGTCAATGGAAACACCGAACGCTCCCTCCGAACGGAGGAGCACATGGCGGCCCTTGCAGCGGAAGTACAAAGCAGCCTCGCCAAGCAGTTCTCCAGTCCGGCCATTAAACATCCGGACACCGTCAAGCGCGCCCAGAGTAACCTACAACAAGACCGCCTGGCACGTTCCGAGCAGGCGTAGCAATGCGGCCCCAACCCCAGGCCTCGCAAAAATGCGACGCCAGTGCTTCGCGTACATAAGTACGCACTAGAAATACCATGGGTACAGGGGGAGGGGCACCATCACGGCACGCCCGAAACACGGCTTAAACCACACCAGGGGCTGCCGATTTTTTAATTTTCTCTTACTTTCAGGACTCCATTCTTCAGAAGGCCTGTTCGGCAGTTCAATTGCCGCACAAGCGATGCAAGAACTAGGGAAGCATACAAGCCATGCCGCATTACGGAACTCCCAGGTGGTCTCTATCATGAGCAGTATACCTGTTTCGCATACCATTCCGCAGCCTACCCCTGGAACGGACATGTTAAATAGTCCAACCTTTTTCTTATCGCATTATTTGTACCGTTCTGCTTTGATCGCAGCCCTTTTTAATAAACTATGCATAGCTTTTGTCTATTTTTGCATTACTCTTTTTTTTACAAATATATCTTCCTTAACGACATGTTGCACCCGTACACTTTGGTACGGCCAAAATACGCTAGGGGCTTTAGTACCCCTCAATATGGTGTGAGAAGTCTGAACACTTTAACAAGTGCGGCACCCCGAACTTATAGCATTATATGCATCGGCTCCGAATCATGTCTTGGGTCAATAGTTGGGTTTGCCCGGCTCCTATGTTTTGGTGCCTTACGTTCTGCTGTGTCGGCTAAGGTAGCACTAGGAGAACTACTACGATTGTGCCCCAGTTGAGCTGGGTCGAGCACCTCAGTAGAGAAAGCTAAAACTAACTGTCATGATGAAGCGAGCGCTAGTCGCTGTTCGAGAGGTTTTTCGAGTCCCTAAAGACTTATACCGCTTAGAGCGAGGAGTCGGCTCTGTCTGGCCAAGGCGTGGATAGCGCCCCGAACTCAGTCTTCCGAATACCAGGGGCTTCACCGAAATTTAAAATTATAGAATTCTATGGCTAAGTGAGAGTGTTCACGCATTATAGTCTGATTGCCTTGTTCGTTGTGCTGAGCGCCTCCCTCGAAGGACCCAAACATGGGAAAAATAGTGCTCAGGTTTATCCCCGAACACCCCAGCACTAGCGGCATGGGGGCAGAAGCCGACGACTCACCATCTCTCAGATTGATAAATAGCCGCACAGAAGGTAATATTTTAAATTCCAACAGCATTGCTTAGCGCATATGAACAAGTTTTCAGCGCACAGGACAAAACGAGCGAGTTTTACTCAAAAATTACATCCCTGGAACATTCATCCGCCACAAGGCGGGCACCCTTTAGAACATCTGTATAATAATTCTCGGGCTTGCGATGCTCTTTCCCCGGCGGTGGCCCATCCTTCACAAGCTTCTCAGCATCCAGCTTGGCCCAGTGCACCTTAGCACGGGCAAGGGCCCTACGGGAACCTTCAATGCAGACGGAGTGCTTGATGACTTCGAGCCTTGGACATGCCCCCACCAGCTGCCGCACCAGCCCAAAATAGCTCCCAGGCAGAGCCTCTCCAGGCCACAGCCGAACTATGAGGCCCTTCATGGCCTGTTCGGCCGCCTTGTGGAGCTCGACCAGTTGCTTCAGCTGGTCGCTCAGGGGCACCGGGTGTCCGGCCTCAGCATACTAAGACCAGAACACCTTCTCTATCGAGCTGCCCTCCTCGGCTCGATAGAATGCGGCGGCATCGGACACGCTACGGGGAAGATCTACGAATGCTCCTAGAGAGCTCCGGATTCGGGTAAGTAACAAGTAACTCACGTTTATGTGTTTGCTTTGCATAAAGAATGCCTTACCCGCCGCTATCTTTTTCACCGCATCCAACTCCTGGAGGGTCTTCTGGGATTCAGCCTTGGCAGACTTGGCATTTTCAATAGCCATCGCGAGCTCGGACGCTCGCATCTTTGAGTCAAGCTCCAAACTCTCATGTTTTTTCATGAGAGCCTGGAGCTCTTGCCGCACCTTGCCAACCTGGGCCTCATACTTCTCCCACTCGGTGCACTCCGTGACCGCCCTCTTCTCGGCCTCGACCAGCGCTTGCTTAAGGGTGGCCACCTCAGACGTGGCCCCTATAATAGCCACAATAATCCTGTCATTTTTTGCAATTGCACTTTTTTATATATATTTAAACAAGGTATTTCTTACCTTCCTTGTCCTCAAGCTGCTTCTTGGCACGCCCGAGCTCTTGCTCGAACTGCTCGAGGTTCTGCTTTAGCGTGTCCACTTCCGCAGTCAGTGCGGCAGACGCCAGCAGAGAAGCCTACATACGCATATTGACTCCTTTTTGTTAGACTCCTGCGAATTTTATTTGATCCTCTATTCGGCTTTTCTTCCCGAATGCCAAACAGAGCATCAGGGGCTACTGTCTATGCGGTAATATTATTTACACATTCTTTACTTACCTCAAAGCCTGTTAAAAGGCTAGCACAAGCTTCAGTTAGTCCGCTCTTGGCGGATTGAACCTTCTGGACCACCGCACTCATAATGGTGTGGTGCTCCTCATCGATGGAGGCGCCTTTGAGAACCTCCAACAGATTGTCCGGCGCCTCCGGTTAGACGGGGGTCACTGGCATGGTGGGCTTGCTCCTCTTGGAAGGAGGTCGCCCGCTGGACTCTGGAACCTTTGAAGGTTCCGGAGCGGTGTCCGGCCTAGGGCCGGACTTGGAGCCCTGGGGGGTTTTATCCCCTTTACTCCTGGAGTCCGGGAGGTCGCTGAGGGAGTCCTGGATTAGGGGGTGTTCGGATAGCCGGACTATACCTTCAGCCGGACTCCTGGGCTATGAAGATATAGGATTGAAGACTCCGTCTCGTGTCCGGAAGGGACTTTCCTTGGCGTGGAAGGCAAGCTTGGCGATACGGATATGAAGATCTCCTACCATTGTAACCGACTTTGTGTAACCCTAACCCTCTCCGGTGTCTATATAAACCGGAGGGTTTTAGTCCATAGGACGACATACACATCAACAATCATACCATAGGCTAGCTTCTAGGGTTTAGCCTCCTCGATCTCGTGGTAGATCTACTCTTGTACTACCCATATCATCAATATTAATCAAGCAGGACGTAGGGTTTTACCTCCATCGAGAGGGCCCGAACCTGGGTAAAACTTCGTGTCCCTTGCCTCCTGTTACCATCCGGCCTAGACGCACAGATCGGGACCCCCTACCCGAGATCTGCGGTTTTGACATCGACATTGGTGCTTTCATTGAGAGTTCCTCTGTTTCGTCGCCGTCAGGCTCGATGGCTCCGACGATCATCGATAGTGATGCAGTCCAGGGAGAGACCTTCCTCCCCAGACAGATCTTTGTCTTCGGCGGCCTCACACTGCGGGCCAATTCGCTTGGCCGTCTGGAGCAGATCGAAAGCTACGCCCCTGGCCGTCAGGTCAGATTTGGAAGTTTAAACTACACGGCTGACATCCGCGGGGACTTGATCTTCGACGGATTCGAGCCACTGCCGAGCGCACCGCACTGTCACGACGAGCATGATCTAGCTCTGCCGCCGAAGAGTGCCCTGGAGGCCGCACCTGCATTGGCTCCGACCCTTAATTCAGAGCCAACCGCGCCGATCGAGGATGGGCGGTTAGACGCCACCTTGGGGGCTACGACCCCAACGGCGATTGAGCTGAACACCAGCCCCGTACTCTGCGAGACTCGTGACTCCAAAGACCCGGACTCCGAACCCTCTGCGCCCCTGCCGATCGAATCCGATTGGGCGCCGATCATGGAGTTCACTGCCGCGGACATCTTTCAGCACTCGCCTTTCGGCGATATCCTGAAGTCACTAAAGTCTCTCTCTTTATCAGGAAAGCCCTGGCCGGACTACGGTCAGCAAGGTTGGGGTACGGACGATGAATAGATTCAAAGCCCACCGACCACCCACTTTGTAGCCACTATCGACGACTTAACCAATATGCTCAACTTCGACTCCGAAGATATCGACGGTATGGACGCCGATGAAGGAGATGATGAAGAACCAGCGCCTACTAGGCCCTGGAAAGCCACCTCGTCATATGACATATACATGGTGGACACCCCAAAAGAGGGAGATGGCGATGGAACAGCGGAGGATGACCCCTCCAAGAAACAGCCTAAGCGCCGACGTCAGCAGCGCCGCTCAAAATCCCACCAAAACAAACACGGTGATACCAGCACGGGAGATAATAATACTCTGGAAAGCGCCGAAGAAAACCCCCTCCAGCAAGATTTAGCACAGGAGGATGGAGGAACCAGCCCTCTTGAGAGAGCGGTAGACAGAGAGGTCGAGGACGATAATTATATGCCTCCCTCCGAAGGCAAGGCAAGCCTCGACGATAACGAATGCGTCGTGCAAGAGGATCCCATCGAGCAAAAGCGTTTTCAAAGCAGGCTTATGGCCACGGCAAGAGGCCTCATGAAAAAACAACAACAACTTAGAGCTGATCAAGATTTGCTAGTCGACAGATGGACTGAAGTTCTCGCGGCCGAAGAGCATAAACTCGAACGCCCCTCCAAGAGCTACCCAAAGCGCAGGTTGCTACCCCGATTAGAGGAGGAAGCACTTGATGTGGCTGACCGGCCACCTCGTGGTCGCGACAGAGAGGCCTCTCGGCCCTCCACTCAAGCTGCACCCCGTACCAAGCCACGGGAATATGCGCCGGACTTACGAGATATGTTGGAGGACAAGGCAAGGCAAACAAGATTGATCTACGGACTGCGTGGGCGCCCCACGGCTCGAGACGGTAACCGTCACGCCGGCCACAAATTCGGCGGGGCCGAACACAGTAGACAAGGCTCATTGGAGCTACGTCATGATATAGCCCAGTACAGAGGCGCCGCACACCCACTCTGCTTTACAGACGAAATAATGGATCATCAAATCCCCGAGGGTTTCAAACCCATAAACATCAAATCATATGATGGCACAACAGATCCTGCGGTATGGATCGAGGATTATCTCCTTCATATCCACATGGACCGCGGCGATGATTTCCACACCATCAAATACCTCCCACTCAAGCTTAAAGGACCAGCTCGGCATTGCCTTAACAGCTTGCCAACAAGATCAATCAGTTGTTGGGAGGACCTGGAAGCCGCATTCCTCGACAATTTCCAGGGCACTTATGTGCGACCCCCAGACACCGATGACCTAAGTCACGTAATTCAGCAGCCAAAGGAATCGGCCAGGCAATTCTAGACACGGTTCCTAACAAAGAAAAATCAAATAGTCGACTGTCCGGATGGGTGGCTGGCCCGGCACCTTGGACAGGAAAAGCCGAAATCTATGGCAGCACTCACGACACTCATGACCCGCTTTTGTACGGGAGAAGACAGCTGGCTTGCTCATAGCAACAATATGACCAAGAA
Source organism: Triticum dicoccoides (assembly GCF_002162155.2). Taxonomy (NCBI): domain Eukaryota; kingdom Viridiplantae; phylum Streptophyta; class Magnoliopsida; order Poales; family Poaceae; genus Triticum; species Triticum dicoccoides. The sequence continues at coordinate 91,150,786 of NC_041388.1, forward strand.
CCCTGCTAATTCGGACACCAAGGACAGTAGTGATAGGTCGCGTCGCAATAAGCAGAAGCGCCGCATTAACGGCGACAATGCTGAGGATATGGCAGTTAATGCTGGATTCAGAGGCTCTAAATCCGGTCAGCGGAAAAAGCCATTCAAAAGGAATCCTAGGGGCCCGTCCAGTTTGGACCGAATACTCGACCGCTCGTGCCAGATACATGGCACCCCCAAAAAGTCGGCCAATCACACCAATAGGGATTGTTGGATGTTCAAGCAGGCAGGCAAGTTAAACGCCAAAAATGAAGACAAGGGGCTGCATAGCAATGACGACGAGGAGCCCCGGCCGCCGAGCAACAGTGGACAAAAGGGTTTTCCCCCACAAGTGCGGACGGTGAACATGATATATGCAACCCACGTCCCCAAAAGGGAGCGAAAGCGCGCGTTAAGGGACGTATATGCGGTAGAGCCAGTCGCCCCAAAGTTCAACCCATGGTCCTCCTGCCCGATCACCTTTGATCGAAGGGACCATCCCACTACCATCCGTCATGGCGGATTCACCGCATTGGTTCTAGACCCAATTATTGACGGATTTCATCTCACTAGAGTCCTTATGGACGGCGGCAGCAGCCTGAACCTGCTTTACCAGGATATAGTGCAGAAAATGGGCATAGATCCCTCAAGGATGAAGCCCACCAAAACGACCTTTAAAGGCATAATACCAGGTGTAGAGGCCAACTGTACAGGCTCAGTCACACTTGAAGTGGTCTTCGGATCTCCGGATAATTTCCGAAGCAAGGAGTTAATCTTCGACATAGTCCCGTTTCGCAATGGTTATCACGCACTGCTCGGGCGAACCGCATTTGCTAAGTTCAATGTGGTACCCCATTATGCATACCTTAAGCTCAAGATGCCAGGCCCTCGAGGAGTAATTACGGTCAATGGAAACACCGAACGCTCCCTCCGAACGGAGGAGCACACGGCGGCCCTTGCAGCGGAAGTACAAAGCAACCTCTCCAGGCAGTTCTCCAGTCCGGCCACTAAACGACTGGACACCGTCAAGCGCGCCCGGAGTAACCTACAACAAGACCGCCTGGCATGATCCGAGCAGGCGTAGCAATGCGGCCCCAACCCCAACCCTCGCAAAAAAGCGACGCCAGTACTTCGCGTATATAACTACGCCCTAGAGATAACATGGGCACAGGGGGAGGGGCACCATCACGGCACGCCCAATACACGGCTTAAACCGTACCAGGGGCTGCCGATTTTTTAATTTTCTCTTACTTTCAGGACTTCATCCTTCGGAAGGCCTGTTCGGCAGTTCAGTTGCCGCATAAACGATGCAAGAACCAGGGAAGCAGACAAGCCACGCCGCACTATGGAACTCCCAGGTGGTCTCTATCACGAGCAGTATACCCGTTCCGCATACTATTCCGCATCTTGCCCCTGGAACGGACATGTTAACTAGTCCAACCTTCCACTTATCGCATTATTTGTATCGTTCTGCTTTGATCGCAGCCCTTTTTAATAAACAATGCATAGCTTCCTACTATTTTTGCATTACCTTTTTTTCTATATATATGTTCCTTAACGACATGTTGCACCCATACACGTTGGTACGGCCAAAATACGCCACGGGCTTTAGTACCCCTCAATATGGTGTGAGAAGTCCGAACACTTTAACAAGTGCGGCACGCCGAACTTATAGCATTATATGCATCGACTCCGAATCATGTCTTGGGTCAATAGTTGGGTTTGCCCGGCTCCTATGTTTTGGTGCATTACGGTCCGCTATATCGGCTAAGGTAGCACTTGGAGAACCACTGCGATTGTGCCCCGGTTGAGCTGGGTCGAGCACCTCAGTGGAGAAAGCTAAAACTGACTGTCATGATGAAGCGAGAGCTGGTCGCTGTTCGAGAGGTTTTTCGAGTCCCTAAAGACTTATGCCGCTTAGGGCGAGGAGCCGGCTTTGTCCGGCCAAGGCGTGGATAGCGCGCCGAACTCGGTCTTCCGAATACCAGGGGCTTCGCCGAAATTTAAAATTATAGAATTCTATGGCTAAGTGAGAGTGTTCATGCATTATAGTCTGATTGCCTTCCTCGAAGGACCCAAACATGGGAAAAAGAGCGCTCAGGTTTATCCCCGAACACCCCAGCACTAGCGGCACGGGGGCAGAAGCCGACGACTCGCCATCTCTCAGAATTGATAAACAGCCGCACAGAAGGTAATATTTTAAATTCCAACAGCATTGCTTAGCGCATATAAACAAGTTTTCAGCGCACAGGACAAAACGAGCAAGTTTCACTCAAAAATTACATCCCTAGAACATTCATCCGCCACAAGGCGGGCACCCTTCAGAACATCCTTATAGTAATTCTCGGGCTTGCGATGCTCTTTCCCCGGCGGTGGCCCATCCTTCACAAGCTTCTTAGCATCCAGCTTGCCCTAGTGCACCTTAGCACGGGCAAGGGCCCTAAGGGCACCTTCAATGCAGACGGAGCGCTTGATGACTTCGAGCCTTGGACAGGCCTCCACCAGCCGCCGCACCAGCCCGAAATAGGTCCCAAGCAGAGCCCCTCCGGGACACAGCCGAACAATAAGGCCCTTCATGGCCTGTTCGGCCGCCTTGTGGAGCTCGACTAGTTGCTTCAGCTGGTCGCTCAGGGGCATGGGGTGTCCGGCCTCAGCATACTGAGACCAGAACACCTTCTCCGTCGAGCTGCCCTCCTCGGCTCGATAGAATGCGGCGGCATCGGACACACTCCGGGGAAGATCTGCGAACGCTCCTGGAGAGCTCCGGATTCGGGTAAGTAACAAGTAACTCACGTTTATGTGTTTGCTTTGCACAAATAATGCCTTACCCGCCGCTATATACTTCACCTCATCCAACTCCTGGAGGGTCTTCTGGGATTCGGCCTTGGCAGATTTGGCATTTTCAATAGCCACCGCGAGCTCGGACGCTTGCGTCTTCGAGTCAAGATCCAAACTCTCATGTTTTTCCATGAGAGCCTGGAGCTCTTGCCGCACCTTGGCAACCTCGGCCTCATATTTCTCCCGCTCGGTGCGCTCCGAGGCCGCACTCTTCTCGGCCTCGACCAGCGCTTGCTTAAGGGTCGCCACTTCAGACATGGCCCTTACAATAGCCACGATAATCCTGTCATTCTTTGCAATTGCACCTTTATATATATATATATATTTTTAACAAGGTATTTCTTACCTTCATTATCCTCGAGCTGCTTCTTGGCACGCTCGAGCTCTTGCTCGGACCGCTCGAGGTTCTGCTTTAGCGTGTCCACTTCCGCAGTCAGTGCGGCAGACGCAAGCAGGGAAGCCTGCATACGCATATTGACTCATTTTTGTTAGACTCCTGCGAATTCTATTTGATCCTCTATTCGGCTTTTCTTCCCAAACGCCAAACAGAGCATCAGGGGATACTGTCTATGCGGTACTATTATTTACACATTCTTTACTTACCTCAAAGCCTGTCAAAAGGCTAGTACAAGCTTTAGTCAGTCCGCTCTTGGCGGACTGAACCTTCTGGACCACCGCACTCATAATAGCGCGGTGCTCCTTGTTGATGGAGGCGCCTTGGAGCGCCTCCAACATATTGTCCGGCGCCTCCGGTTAGACGGGGGCCACCGACACAGTGGGCTGGCTCCTCTTGGAAGGAGGTCGCCCGCCGGACTCTGGAACCTTTGAAGGTTCCGGAGCATTGTCCGGCCTAGAGCCGGACTTGGTGCCCTGGGGGGTTTCATCCCCTTTGCTCCTGGAGTCCGGGAGGTCGCCTTGCGGCGCCTCCAGGACCACCTCCTCCCGGCTTGGAACCTGTTGGGACAACACTTCGGTCTCGTCCGTAGGGCGGGGGGAGGAAGCCGTCGGAAGCGAGTTCACATCCGACGAGTCCAGTGACCCGCTCGACGACTCGTCAAGCTGGTTTTTGGGTGGTCTGCATAAACATATTCGACATGAGGGAAAGCTGTGCAATAAACAAATACTATGAATTACTCTGACATTCAGATACTTACGATTTCGCCAGGGGCTTGGCCCTAGGCGCCCACTCCTCTCTGTCGCCGTCGGTGTCGGTTGAGCAGTCCGGAGGAAGGGTTTTCCCGTTCTTGGACCCTTCGGCCTCCCCAGCTGGGGCGGCCTTTTCTTCCCTTCCCCCGCCGGAGGGGGAGGGGTCTCTTCTTCCTCCTCCTCGTCTTCACGGGAGGAGTGCGTCTTGGATTCGTCGGATGATGAATCCGACACCTCCGGGCGTCGGGCACTCTTTTGACTCCCCGTGGCCTTCTTCTTGACCTTCTTCTCCGGCACCACATTGGGTGCTGGAACCAGCAGCCTCGCCAAGCGAGCGTCCGCTGGGCCTTCAGGCAAATGGGCCGGATAGTTGATCTGTCCGGACGTCACCTGCCAATCCTGTCAAAGGAAAGGGAGCTTAGATCCCGCATGGAGTCAAACTATGAAAAACTGATACCCTGTAAAAGGAAAAAACAGCTTACCTCGAGAGCACGGCGCTGCGCACTGAATCCGCGATCCTCAGTAGCGGATGCGGGAGACTCGGCGCCCTTGAAAAGCACCTTCCAGGCATCCTCGTACGTCGTGTCGAAGAGCCTGCTCAGAGTTTGGTGCCGCGCCGGGTCGAACTCCCACAGGTTGAAAGCCCGTTGTTGGCACGGGAGGATCAAGCGGATGAGCATAACCTGGACTACGTTGACAAGTTTGAGCTTCTTGTCCACCAGGGTTTTGACGCATGTTCGGAGTCCGGTCAGCTCTCCTTTTTTACCCCACGACAGGCCCGTCTCTTTCCAGGACATGAGCCGCGTTGGGGGTCCAGACCGGAACTCGGGGGGTGCGACCCATTCGGCGTCGCGCGGCTCGGTGATGTAAAACCACCCCGATTGCCACCCCTTCAGGGTCTCCACAAAGGAGCCCTCGAGCCAGAGGACTTTGGCCATCTTGCCCACCATGGCGCCTCTGCACTCCGCCTGGTTGCTGCGCACCACCTTCGGCTTGACGTTGAAAGTCTTGAGCCATAGGCCGAAATGGGGGCGGATGCGGAGGAAGGCCTCGCACACGACGATAAACGCCGAGATGTTGAGGACGAAGTTCGGGGCCAGATCGTGCAAATCCAGGCCGTAGTAGAACATGAGCCCTCGGACAAATGGGTGGAGAGGGAAGCCCAGTCCGCGGAGGAAATGGGGGAGGAACACCACCCTCTCATGGGGCCTAGGGGTGGGGATGAGCTGCCCCTTTTCGGGGAGCCGGTACGCGATGTCGTTAGACATGTATCCGGCCTTCCTCACCTTTTTGATATGTCCCTCCGTGACGGAGGAGACCATCCACTTGCCTCCCGCTCCGGACATGGCTGGAGAAGGTTGAGGTGGGGATGTGGACTTGGGCGCTGGAGCTCGAGTGCGCAAGAATGGATAGGCGAAGGAGGAAGAAGGCGTAGGTGAAGGTGGATCTTTATCCCCTTATATGGGTGGATGCAACTACATGTCCCCACCAGCCTGGTAAAACTTGCTTATCTCCAAGCGCCGTAATCGATGGCGCGGTTGGGTTACCCACGCTTGTATTGATGAGAATCTGGGAATAACGGGACACGATCTCTGCTTTAACAAGACGTGCCAGGAAACCGCCTCGCATGACGCACTGAGGTGGGATAATGAAACGACTCGAATAAAGGCTTGGCCGTGGTGTGACACGCTACGGAATACGTCAGCAGATTAGATTTGTGTAAATATTATTCTCTCTATGGCAATATGTGGAAACTTATTTTTCAGAGCCGGACACTATCTTTGTGTTCACAATCTTCTATGAAGTACTTGGAGGAGGAACCCGCCTTGCAATGCTGAAGACAATCTGAGCGCCGGACTCGTCATCATTGAAGCCTGGTTCAGGGGCTACTGAGGGAGTCCTGGATTAGGGGGTGTTCGGATAGCCGGACTATACCTTCAGCCGGACTCCTGGACTATGAAGATACAAGATTGAAGACTCCCTCCCGTGTCCGGAAGGGACTTTCCTTGGTGTGGAAGGCAAGCTTGGCGATACGGATATGAAGATCTCCTACCATTGTAACCGACTTTGTGTAACCCTAACCCTCTCCGGTGTCTATGTAAACCGGAGGGTTTTAGTCCATAGGACGACATACACATCTACAATCATACCATAGGCTAGCTTCTAGGGTTTAGTCTCCTCGATCTTCTGGTAGATCTACTCTTGTACTACCCATATCATCAATATTAATCAAGCAGGACATAGGGTTATACCTCCATCGAGAGGGCCCGAACCTGGGTAAAACTTCGTGTCCTTTGCCTCCTGTTACCATCCGGCCTAGACACACAGATTGGGACCCCCTACCCGAGATCTGCCGGTTTTGACACCGACAGTCGCCTTGCGGCGCCTCCAGGACCACCTCCTCCTGGCTTGGAACCTGTTGGGACAATACTTCGGCGTCGTCCGTAGGGCGGGGGGATGTGGCCGTCGAAAGTGAATTCACATCCGACGAGTCCAGTGAACCGCTCGACGACGCCTCGAGCCGGTCTTTGGGTGGGCTGCATAATCATATTCGACATAAGGGAAAGCTGTGCAATAAAGGAATACTATGAATTACTCTGGTATCCAGACACTTACGATTTCGCCAGGGGCTTGGCCCTGAGCGGCCACTCCTCTCCGCCGTCGTCGGTGTTGGTGGAGTAGTCCGGAGGAAGGGTTTTCCCCTTCTTGGACCCTTCGGCCTCCCCAGTGAGGGCGGCCTTCCTTTTCTTCTCTCCCCCTGCTGGAGGGGGAGAGGTCTCTTCTTCCTCCTCCTCGTCTTCATGGGAGGAATGCGCCTTGGAGCCGTCGGATGATGAACCCGACACCTCCTGGCGCCGGGCACTTTTTCGAGTCCCCGTGGCCTTCTTCATGGCCTTTTTCTCCGGCACCACATGGGGTGCCGGAACCAGCAGCTTCGCCAAGCGGGCATCGGCTGGGTCTTCGGGCAAAGGAGCCAGATAGTCGATCTGTCCGGACTTCGCCTGCCAAACCTGTCAAAATTAAGGGAGCTTCCCACATAGAGTTAAACTATGAAAAACTAATACCCTGTAAAAGGTACAAACAAATTACCGCGCTAGCATGATGCTGCGCGCTGAATCCACGATCCTCGGTAGCGGATGCGGGAGCCTCGGCGCCCTTGAAAAGCACCTTCCAGGCATCTTCGTACGTTGTGTCGAAGAGCCTGCTCAGAGTTTGGTGCTGCGCCGGGTTGAACTCCCACAGATTGAAGGCCCGTTGTTGACACAGGAGGATCCGACGGATAAGCATAACCTGGACTACGTTGACAAGCTTGAGCTGGTTGTCCACCAGGGTTTGGATGCACGTTTGCAATCCAGTCACCTCTCCTTTTCTGCCCCACGACAGGCCCGTCTCTTTCCAGGACATGAGCCGCGTTGGGGGTCCGGACCGGAACTCGGGGGCTGTGACCCACTCAGGGTCGCGCGGCTCGGTGATGTAAAACCACCCCGATTGCCACCCCTTTCGGGTCTCCACAAAGGAGCCCTCGAGCCATAAGACGTTGGGCATCTTGCCCACCATGGCGCCTCCGCACTCCGCCTGGTTGCCGCGCACCACCTTCGGCTTGACATTGAAAGTCTTGAGCCATAGGACGAAATGGGGGCGGATGCAGAGGAAAGCCTCGCACACGATGATAAATGCTGAGATGTTGAGGATGAAGTTCGGGGCCAGATCATGGAAATCCAGGCCGTAGTAGAACATGAGTCCCCTAACGAATGGGTGGATAGGAAAGCCCAGTCCGCGGAGGAAGTGGGGAAGGAACACTACCCTCTCATGGGGCCTTGGGGTGGGGAGGAGCTGCCGCTCTTCGGGAAGCCGATACGCGATGTCGTTAGACAAGTATCTGGCCTTCCTCAGTTTTTTGATGTGTCCCTCCGTGACGGAGGAGACCATCCACTTGCCTCCCGCTCCGGACATGGCTGGAGAAGGCTGAGGTGGGGAGTGCGGACATGGGCGCTGGAGCTCAAGTGCACGAAAATGGATAGGCAAAGGAGGAAGAAGGCGTAGGTTAAAAGGTGGATCCTTATCCCCTTATATGGATGGACGCAACCACGTGTCCCCACCAGCCTGGTAAAACTCGCTTATCTCCAAGCGCTGTAATCAATGGCGCGGTTGGGTTACCCACGCCCGTATTGATGAGAATCCCGGAATAAGGGGACACGATCTCTGCTTTAACAAGACGTGCCAAGGAAACTGCATCGCATGCCGCGTTGAGGTGGGATAATAAAACGATTCGAATAAAGGCTTGGCCGTGGTGCGTCACACTATGGAATACGTCAGCAGATTAGATTTGTGTAAATATTATTCTCTCTATGGCAATATGTGGAAACTTATTTTGCAGAGCTGGACACTATCTTTGTGTTCAAAATCTTCTATGAAGTACTTGGAGGAGGAATCCGCCTTGCAATGCCGAAGACAATCTGCGCGCCGGACTCGTCGTCATTGAAGCCTGGTTTAGGGGCTACTGAGGGAGTCCTGGATTAGGGGGTGTCCGGATGGCCGGACTATACCTTCAGCCGGACTCCTGGACTATGAAGATACAAGATTGAAGACTTCGTCCCGTGTCCGGAAGGGACTTTCCTTGGCATGGAAGGCAAGCTTGGCGATATGGATATGTAGATCTCCTACCATTGTAACCAACTTTGTGTAACCCTAACCCTCTCCGGTGTCTATATAAACCAGAGGGTTTTAGTCCGTAAGACAACATACAGAACAACAATCATACCATAGGCTAGCTTCTAGGGTTTAGCCTCTCCGATCTCATGGTAGATCTACTCTTGTACTACCCATATAATCAATATTAATCAAGCAGGACGTAGGGTTTTACCTCCATCAAGAGGGCCCGAACCTGGGTAAAACTTCGTGTCCCTTGCCTCCTGTTACCATCCGGCCTAGACGCACAGTTCGGGACCCCCTACCTGAGATCCACCGGTTTTGACACCAACAGTGCCCGTAATCCCTTTCTTGTCCCTCTCCTCAGGAGGCAGGTCAAGGAGGCAAAAAGGACAAAAGGAGCGCCTAGGTGAGCTACGGGTGGCAGAAGACACCAAGAGAACATCTTGGTGGCCGTCCAAAGGCTGGATGGTGATGGCGGCACCGGAAGCAGAGCTCGAAGACGAGGCGGCAGGATGTCAGCATGCGTCGAAGGCATCGATGCCCGCGTACTCCGACTTGATGGCCTTGCCGCCCGCCCTCTTCCTCTTCCGCAGCCTCCCAACGCCAGCCGCCCAAGGAGACGACCCCGAGAAGTTCAGGGAGCCGGTGACGCGGATGATGGGGTCACCGGTGCCGCACGGAGCGGCACCCGACACCTAATCGGACCCGTCATCCTCCCACCTACTACCCTCGTCATCGCTGCCGCTGTCCTCCTCGTCACTCCCGCCCGAGGAGGAGTCTTCACTATCAGAAGAGCTCTCCACGCAGCACCTTGCACAGGTCCCAAAGCACCCGAAGACATTGATGGAGAGAAGACCACCCTCCATCAGCTTAAAATGGAGAGTGAGCCCCTCCGTCAAGCGGTGGATATGAGCAAATGTCTTCCATCCCCGACAAAGATACATCACGTGAGGGGCGGGGAAGTCGACGCGGACCCGCGTGCCACTGATCCCGCAGCCCCTCATGTGCAGCCGCAACGATTCCGGCGGATCTAGCTCCATCTCCCGCGCAAATGGAGTCGGGAGACGAAGGCGACGGCGCGGTGGCCGGTGCAGCCTGACGAAGAACTCACAAGGGTCATCCCCAACATGGCCCTCCATTGGAGGAGCTGCTGG